>NW_015386942.1:425865-429655 GCF_001527695.2 Protobothrops mucrosquamatus
CAGCTAGAGGGATTTAAATTATTTAAAAGAAACAGACCAAATAAAAGAGGAGGCGGAGTTGCTCTATATGTAAGAAATAACTACATCTCTACAGAAATAGAGCACAAGAATGATGAAAACTGTCTTGAATGCATTTGGGTCAATATAAAAGGGGGGGGGGAAATGACATTGCCATAGGTGTATACTACAGGCCACCCCAACCAAACAGAGGAAATAGATGAACTTTTTGCTAGTCAGCTAACTAGGGTATGTAGGAAGCACATCACAATAGTAATGGAGGACTTTAACTACCCTGACATCAACTGGGAGACAAACTCTGCACCAAGTGGAAGATCAAACAGACTCCTTGCAAACCTAGCAGACAACTTTGTCTCCCAAAAAGTAGAGAAGGGAACTAGGGGATTAGCCATTTTGGATCTAATTCTCACTAACAGAGATGAAATGATAGAAGGTGTTGAAGCCACAGGAACATTGGGAGGAAGTGATCATGCAATATTGGAATTCAACATTATGGAAGCACAAGTAACAGAACACAGTCAAACTAGAGTCTTGGACTTTAAGAGGATTCCATGGACGAGAATCCTCAAGGGGAAAACAACTCAAGAAGCTTGGGAAATTTTGAAAAGTGAGATAATAAAAGCCCAGTCTAGCACAATACCAACAAAGAGGAAAAATAACAGCTCTCAAAAGAAACCAGCATGTCTGCATAAAGAACTCTCTGATAATTTGAAAGATAAAAAGGACAAGTATAGAAAGTGGAAATGGGGGGCATATAACTAAGTCAGAATATCAGCAAATAGCCCGAGCTTGCAAAGATGAAGTGAGGAAAGCTAAGGCTCAAAATGAACTTAAGGCTTGCGACCAAAGTCAAAAATAACAAAAAAAGCTTCTTTCAACATGTAAAAAACAACAAAAAAGTGAAGGAAATGATTGGTCCATTAGTGGGTGAAAGTGGCAAGAAGGTGACAAGCAACAGGGAGAAAGCAGAATTATATAACTCGTTTTTTGCATCTGTCTTTACACAAAGGGAAAAAACAGACCAACCTACCAAAAATAGTGCCAAAAAAAAACCAGAATAGAAACGCATGTTAAGATAGGGAAGAAAACGGTAAGTGAGCACCTGTCCAGCCTAGACGAGTTCAAATCACCAGGACCAGATGGAGTATACCCTAGGGTTCTCAAGGAATATATGATAGAGAGCTTCTGGATGAGAAAAAATGTGCATGAGAAAAAGATTGCTATAAAAATAAGCATGAAGGAAAGTTTGTATAAAGTGTATATAGAGAAAAAAGAATTACAAAAAGTATAATTAAAGGGGTGAATGTGAACAGTTGGAATAAAGGTAGAAAACCACAGGGCAATTTTGATAGAAATCAGTAGTTTTGAAAATTAGAGAAGAGGGCTAAATTATGAGCCCCAGCAGAATAAAGGAATTAAAAATAAAATGATGAAATTATTTGAGATGAAAATGAAATGAGGAACTGCTAGAATTGAGTGTTTTAGAGATTTCTATGGAATGATGTATATTGAAGAGTAGAATTGAAGCAAAAATACTATAAATATTAGCATGCCGGTAAAAATTATGATACAGAAATCTTGAATACTATGAGAATGTAAAACTGCAAGTGTAGATGGTGTAGCCGGGGTAAAACATAGGCGTGTTTGTTTGTATGTCTTGTTTAATGTGTGTTTGTGGAGTGGGTGTGAAGGCTACACTTGTATCTGACAATTGGAAAATGCTGTTATTGTTCCATATGCAAAGGGGAAAAGGTAGCAAGAGTGAATGCAATTACTACAGGAGAATTAGTTGTTGTGTATGCCTAAAATGTGTTTGGCAGAATCTTGTTGAAAGTAGTATAGACATGGTAGAAACTAGAATGATTTGTAATTGTTAGGGAAATGTGTATGATAAAAAGACGGTAGAAGAAAGATGCTTGAGAATGAATGGGTGCTCATTGAATAGGAACTGACAAAAAGCTTGGCTTAATCATATGAAGAAAATGAATGAGAATACAATTGAAAAACAAATATGAAGAAAGAGGAAAAGAAAAACCAAGAAAAATGTGAATGAATGGATGGAATTGATGAGATCCTCAAAAAGAGAGGGGGTGAAAAGTTTAAACAACAAAAATCAATGTATAAACATTGAAATTTAGAACAGAGTAGAGAGGTGTAGTGAATTATATAGGAATCAACTACTTGTATATTCTTTTTTTTATCCATAGCTTTAATTTCCTTTGTTTACAATTCTTACTATTTTTCCGCACTTTGCATAATGTTGCTTATTCCACAAGGAAATAGCACTACAAGCAAGTACTTATGGAAATTCTCAGTCATCCAGATCATAGTTGTCTCAAAAGTGCTTTTTAAAAAGGCAATTAGACTGTTTTTTTGAGGAAGATGTTTCGCTTTTCATCCAAGATGAAGCTTCTTAGACGAGAAATGAAACCTCTTCTTCCTCAAAAAAAACAGTCCAGGTGCCTTTTGAAAAAGCATCTTTGAGAGCACTATAAACATGTATATAGTAACTATATTAAGCCTGTTTTAAGGTTTACATTACAATTATTGTATTTTCCACTGAAAATAGTGAGAAAGATGTGAAATGAATGGAAGGCAAAAAATTCTGGGGCCTTAAAAAATTCAGGGGCCACATATATAAATCCACATGATTTGAAATAAGTTCAAGTTATCCTAGTTATTATAATTATATTATGAATTCTAATAACTTTTCCTGGCATGATTTATGGAATCATCAACTTTTGTAAAACATCTTAAAATATACTTATTTTTCATTATACGCAAATAATTCAAAATAAAAATTGCCTTTTTTCCATTTGAGGCAAAGAAATATTACCTGAAATGGCAGAGTTCAACACTAAATTCAGTGCTGCTTGCCTAATAGCTACTTAGATCAGACATGTCAAACTCACGACGTCACGTGACGTCGCATAACGTATTGGGACAGTTTTGCCATTGCCGGCAATGGGGTGGGCGTGGCTTCCGTGTGATGCGTCCAGCCCGTGGGCCGGCAGTTTGACACCCCTGACTTAGATTGTTCAGGGCTTTGCATTTCAAAGTATATCCTTATGGTGATAACTGGTGTTGCAGTGACTATACAGTGATATTACTGCTTTATGTAATACTTGATTAGTTTTGTCATTGTTTAAACTTTTGCAGTCTCTCACATTTGTGGTGACCTTTATTAGGAAGCCACCTCCCTGAAACTCTGCTGTCTCTTGCACCAGCATATTTGAAATTAGTTGGAAATTTGATGAGAGTAAGGCACCTCTGTTCTTCCAGATCAAATTTACAAACTGCATCAACAGCAAAACTAGCTTGCAAAGTTACAATAATAGGCTTAACTGTTTTAGCTTTTGTCTAGAACAGAGGTCTCGAACCTTTTTGATTTGGAGGCCTAGAAAGGGAGGCAGGCACCGCAACGTGAGCACATGCAAATAGGCCAGTGGTGGCGAACCTATGGCACGGGTGCCAGAGGCGGCACTCAGAGCCCTCTCTGTGGGCACGCACCCCAGTCCTAGGCCTTCAGCTGGGTTTTATAAAACCTTTTTGCTTTAGGCCACCGCCGTATGCAAAAAAAAAAGGTTCAATCAGCCAATTTCAACTTCTTGTGGAAAAAAAAAAGATCTTGCAAAGTTGGAATTGATTGAACTTTTTAGTCCCACCCAGTCTGCCGTTACCACAGCAGCCACGCCCAGCCAATGGGCCACGCCCAGCCAATGGGCCATACCCACCCGGCACTCGACGATGCATAAGTGGGTTTTGGGTTGCA
>NW_015386942.1:429981-466047 GCF_001527695.2 Protobothrops mucrosquamatus
TGGAAAAAAAAAAGATCTTGCAAAGTTGGAATTGATTGAACTTTTTAGTCCCACCCAGTCTGCCGTTACCACAGCAGCCACGCCCAGCCAATGGGCCACGCCCAGCCAATGGGCCATACCCACCCGGCACTCGACGATGCATAAGTGGGTTTTGGGTTGCAGTTTGGGCACTCAGTCTCTAAAAGGTTCGCCATCACTGAAATAGGCCGTGCATGTGCGTGCGCAAAAATGAGCCCCGTGCACACACGCACAAATGGGCTGCATGTGAGCGCATGCGCACACACAAACGGCCATATGCAAGCGCATGCACACATGCAAATGGCTGTGCAGGCGCAAGTGCTGCAAATGGGGGGGCGCTGGCAGGATGTTATGGGCAGCACTAGTGCTGGTGGGATGCCCGGGGGTGGGGCGGTGCTAACGTCAGCAGGATGCTTGAGGCGGCGCTAGCGCCGGTGGGATGCTTGGGGGCAGGGCAGCCCTAGTGCTGGCAGGATGCTCGGGGCGGTGCTAGTGCCAGTGGGACGCTTGGGGCGGGGTGGTGTTAGCGCCGGCGGGATGCTCGGGGCGGTGCTAGCGCGAGTGGTGGTGAGAGCATGTGCGTGTGCATTGGCCATCTCTTCATGCAGCCCAGTGGCTAAGCAGCCGCAGCCCACAGGTTGGGGGCCCCTGGTCTAGAAAACTAAGGACCATCATAAACTGATGAACTGTCATTAAAAGGGACTATTCAATATTAATCCCCATGCTTTGTACTTCAGTATAAAATTTGAGACTCTTAGCTTTTAAAAGAGCTAAGTAGCTATATGCTTGAAATTTAAAATAGCTACCTTACTATTATTCCCCCCCCCTTCATATTTTCTGCTAGACTCATGAAGTATTGGGCATTTCCCTATAAAGAGAAATCTCTTAACTGCACACAGGCTTTTCCTAGTGTACCAACAATGTAATGATGGAACTGGTAGGGGACATACGGATGAGTCTCAGTTTTTTATGGAAACAAAACCCCAATAACATTCAGTCTGCATACGCTAAATAAAGTACTCAGTAATTATTGGTTTGTGATATTACACTTTCAGTATTTTCAAATCAGCTCTTCAGCTGGTAGGATTCAGTGTTTCTGTATAATCAATGCCAGTCTAAATCAGTCAATAGCACTCATTAAACATTAAACATAAGACTAAACAATCAAATTGGCAAAGGAACTTTAAAAGAAGATGCAGGTTCTGTTTGCTCAAGCTTTTTAAAGTTTGCCCCTGACGCCAAAGCCAGGGCAGAACTGGGTACAGTATATTTTGGGGGGAGGAAAGGAGTCTTACAAATGGGGTGTAACGGCCTAAAAGGTACCTGGTGTCTTTCTGTAATTGGCAAGAAATGTGATCTGTGATTGGTGCTGATAGCAGCTTTAGTGCAAGAGATAGCAGTGCTTCAGATAATTTCTTTGAATTGTTCTCAGAAATGGGAGCAAAATCCTTGTAAAGTCAAAAAGATGAACACTTCAGCATCTTCCTTCCTTTTATGGGAAGGAAGATGCAGCCCTAATGACTGGCGATTAAGTAAGCCGAAATATTTATCCTGATTCTCTTCCAGGATGAGCACTGTCAACTCTTTCCTTCAATTTTTTTTAAATAGCTTCAAAATATCTAAAGACTTAGGAGAGTTCAAAACTTCTAATGCTCAAATTTCTTATTTCACAACAAACAACTTGCTTGGGTTTAGAGTTTACTTTTTGAATTTTATAATGAGGTTTACAAGTGAACTCTTAACAATAGCAATCTATATAGCAGCTTTCACCACCGTGACATCTTCCAGACACGGATGAATATATCTTATATCCCTTCCAGTCAACATATTGAGTCGGGTAATAAGAGAGAAGTTGTAGTATAATAGTGTGCATATAGTTTGGAAAGGTTCTACAGTATTATATAGTAATATTTAAGAAACTTACACGTTGCCTGGTTTTAGTATTCTCCCATTGCTTGGCTTCTTTTTCTGTCTGTTTTTAGCTCTCCTAGTCACCATCAGCTTTTACAATCACATAGAACTTTCTAATCTTAATACTAGAAAGGCCAACATCAAAGTATAAATACACCAATTAGATGGTTAGTTCGCTGTGGAAGTTAAAGTGAAGTTTTAATCTTCNATTTTGAATTTGAATTTTATTATATTTATACCCCGCCCTTCTCCCGGAGGACTCAGGGCGGCTTACAGCCAGTTTAAAAACAACTTAATACAATACAACATACAAAATTTAAGAAAATGATTAAAAATAAATATTTAAATAGGCCGCTTCTACTAAAATTTAGTTAAAACCAATTTAAAATACCCCTAGGCCAGTCCTGTGTATGAGGCATCATAATGCAGACTGACTTCTGAGTCAAAAGTGACCACATTTAAAAATTTGCAAAATTTTAAAGGAATATAAAGCATCTTGTAAAATTTTACATCTGAAATTTAACTTTGTTCATAATTCATCTTCTACTCAGAGAAAGGACTGGAAAGCCACATTGCTGTTGGCACAGATTGTTGCATATATGCATACTTGATAGCTAACATTCTTAGGGTAAGGCTGTACTATGCAAATCATCTTGAAAAGAACACCATGATACACGATATGCTTGACTTTTGGTATGCCTTGTGGAGCTCTGCCACTGGTATCAGATGGAGGAGCAATGATTAATTTCTGCCTTAAATCTTTAGAGAAATGTGCATATCTAAGTTAATTTACAAAGCATAGCAGAGGGGAGTTTGTTACATGGCAAGTTCCAGTACTTAAATCTAGGTTCACTACTCTATGTTTCTTACATTCTGCCTTCCAGGGCGATTTCCTCCCATTTCCTTCTGTGTGGAAAATAGAATTTAACAATTGAAGGGCACAAAGGAAAGCAGAGTAAGTAACAGGTAAAGTAGCAGATCGAGAAGGTTTCTGTAGTAAGGCCTAATGGAATGGAATGCCTACATTCCACATAGAGCCCCCAATACCATGGTACAGTAATATGTAAGGATTGTAGAGTGGTGGTAAAAAGAAATGAGGGAGAAGAATTTGTCTCCCAGAAACCTTATCGCTTTTACTGTTCTTAAAATGCATTGGCTGTAATTTTTCCTAAATTACAGGTAATGCCAATAAGGGCAGGTTTAAACATCTTGTAGTTTCAATCATCAGTACTGGCACAGAAAGAAAAACCATAGATCAGGAAGTATGCACTCTCAAGACTAGCTTTGATTAGTGAATCATGGTTTACAGAGAGCCAGTATGCCTTGTTCAAAAATTGTTGAAACAAAAGATAAGGGAAGATTACATCCTTTTTTCTACACTACCTAAATTGGAACTGTAAATTTGTAGTACAGTACAGATAGTCATCAATTTATAACCACAATTGAGCCCAACATTTCTGTTGCTAATCAAGACAATTGTTAAGTGAGTTTTGCCCATTTAAGACCTTTTTTGCCACAGTTGTTAAATGAACTACAGCAGTTGTTAAGTTAGTAACATGGTTGTTAAGTAATCTGGCTTCCCCATTGACTGCTTGCAAAAGATGATCACATGACTCGGGACCTTGCAACTGTCATAAATATGAGCCAGTTGCCAAATGTCTGAATTTTGATTGTGTGACCATGGGGATGCCACAACAATCATGTGTGAAAACAGTCAAAAGTCACTTTTTTCGGTACTGTGGTAAGTCGAGGACTACCTGTATGACTTTTCCTGATCCTGCTGAGATACATGATACGAACTGATGCCAACTTTTCTTTCTACATTCTTTTTAAAATTCCTGAAGAGAGGATTAGAGTTGCATCTTTTCTGAGTATAGGATAGAACCTATTTTTCGAAATGAGCATCACATTTGCTTTAACTCTTACTCTACAGCAGGCATGTCAAACTCACGAGGTCATGTGACGTCGTGCGACGTATCAGGACTTTTCCCCCAATGGGATGGGCGTGGTTTCGATGTGATGCATCCATCCCACGGGCCAGCAGTTTGAAATGCCTGCTCTACAGTATGATCTTAAAGAAGCTGCTATCTTTTTTACGAAAGCTTTAAACAGTATACAAATAGCATCCCTGAACTTTTTTATAGGGCTATTGTAAAGATTTTTGGAATAATATTATGAAGTGGGTTTTTTTTTTAACTTTAAAGTCTATGTCTTCCTGCCTGCCTGTCTCTTATCAGCAGCAAATGCTTAGTGTTCTAGGAAATATAATACAGTATTACACAATTTTTCAATGTAGGGACTAATGTCCTCTCAAATACTGTAGCATAGCTACAGTGTACTATTCATACTTCATCTTTCCCTTTCCCAAACTGCTGCCGGGTTTTAACTACTTCAACCGAGCAAGAAAGAAAAGGTCATGGTTGAAGCGTTTCTATGATTACACACACACACATATCAATATTTGGAATAAACTATTTTTGATAAGTATGCTTTAAAAAGTATCATTTTTGAATTAAATATTTTATATAGAATTTAAGAGTTTTTTAAATAATAATAATAATAATAATAATAATAATAATAATAATAATAATAATAATAATAATAATAATAACTGGAACAGCTTCCATGCACAGAACTCTGGAAGATAGTATCTACCTGGCCCATGAGCTTACAGAGACTTATCCGGAAAGGCAGATTGTAACAGTGGAGTGTGGTGGGAAGACAGAGAAAAGTGGCAGTGTACAAACAGACCTCTATTGAATTTCAGACATTTTAAAAAAGTTATTAAATACCTTCCTTAAAAATGTATTTCTTTAAAACAGAACTATATTTTAGAGAACACAAATTTATTAAAATATATGTTTAAAAATCATGCAGTACAGTTATTTAAGGGCCAGTTATTGAAGTATCTGAGAACTGTTTGGGAAGACGACTGTTGAGATATCTGACTTCAGATGTGAAAAATTATAAAAAGCCAACCATTATAGTATTTATTATTGAAAGATTCTAAACTCCAGGATGTGCTGGCATGTATTCCCCAAGATTGTCCATTGAACTCAGGTGGTTCATCTTTTATTTCTATCTCATGAGCTACCTCTGACCAGTCAGCAGTGTTTTTAATTATCTAATTAGACATCTTTTATTTTGCTTGTTAAACTGCATGGGCAATTACTTTATTGGAGAAAAAAAATGTACTACCTGGTAGCTAGTATGCCTGGTCTCTGGAAAATTTCAGATTGTTATTTCAGACTCAGCCTTTGAGTCTTCACTAAAGTTTGTTTCCAAATACGCATACATAAGATTGTAGTCTTACCGTTCAAATAATCTGCATGTACAAAGAAAGAACTAAATAAAAATTTGGCTCTTGCCAGAGTGTGGAAAATATGTAGCCATGTAGCCAAAGTGTTTGAATTATGCTCTGTCTTATTTTTAAGGGTTCTACTAACGTCAGTTTGGTTACAGATCAATTTGAACAAAACCAAACACTTAGGTGATATGTGTATACAGTACATTCCTTTTCAGCACACCCAAAGCTAAATTCTTCTGCTACTCTTACATATAGTCGTCATGTTTGGAGACTATAGCAAGAATTAACTTGTTCTAGAATAGCAAGCGTTAGGTTGTTCTAAGTTTTTGCCATGTTGTATAGTAGCAAAATAAAGATAGGTTTCATATTGTTAAATATGAACCTTCACTACAGAACACTCAAGATCTAAACGTGTTAAACTATTTTTAAAAGGATGGCGTTTTTATACAAAATGGAGGAATTTTCTTATTTTCTATGAAAGCATTCATCTTAAAGGCACAGTTTTCCCAGACATAGGAATATGGATATTATACAAGTGTCTGTTTTGCTGGGAAAAAAGTATATTCCCTCTAATAACTTGCAAATACTTATTTCATGTGATCTTTGCTATGAAACAGTACCATATATGTTTGGGGAGCCCTTCATATTTTTCTTATTCAACTTTTCATGGTATGGTGGAACTTCCAGGGTGATGTATTTGGGGAAAACTAAGTTGGCAATTCAGTGTAAAAACACTGGATCTATGGGGCATATTTGAATTTTTTTGCTGCATTTTCTGATATAATTAAAATGCATTTATTATTACATAGAACACTAATAAATTAGCAGCATATTCAGTGCTATCATAAAACACATGACTTTAGCCAAACCAAAATCTGTCAGAATGTTTTGTACGCAAATTTTAATATCCATATTTTCAACATTTGCTGTGTCTCAAAGGCTATTCATTTCTTAACTATTTTTTAACTGTAAACTTACTACTTTTAAATAAAAGATGAACCTTTCATATGAGCTGAATTCTAACTAGATATAAGATTATGTATTATCAGGAATTAGATTTTTCCCCCCAAAGCAACACTATAAATTTCTACATTACAAATGATCATTGGGATCATTGGGAAATTTTGTTTAGTAAACTCATTTATGACATTCATTAAACAGTCCATATAGTGCACAATGAGTTTCTTCACAGACTACTAGAATTAGTAGCTTTCTTCTTGAATTAAGAATTTGGGGTCCATTTTATTTACATGACATGATATATTGCAAACAATTTGTATCACTCTGTTTTAATGTTAATAGAGAGGTAATGAGATGTCAAATAGTCTAATTGCTAAATATCACATTTTTCCAATTTGCAGATATGAGGTGTTTTTTTTAAAAAAAATTAAAATCTATAAATTGAACTCAACTTTTAGTCATTTGAATGAAAAGTAATGCCTCCAGTGTTGTAACTCCCCAACAGATGGCAGTACTGATATTCTTTAGCATCTGTTCCTTCAGTTCATAGGAAGTTGCTATGAGAAAATAATAATAATATAATAATAATAATGAAGTTGGAAGGGACCTTGGAGGTCATCAAGTCCAACCCCCTGCTCAGGCAGGTAACCCTATACCATTTTGGACAAATGGCTGTCCAGTTTCTTCTTTAAAACTTCCAGTGTTGGAACATTCACCGCTTCTGGAGGGAACCTGCAATAGTATCACTGAGCTTTAAGCAATCCAGTATAGTGTATATTATACAGCCCTAGAATTGCCTGAAGACTTTCATTTAAGAATTCATCTTTAGATTCGCCAACATGAAAATCTGGTTAGAAGAGGTAGTTGTCACTTAACCATGGGAGCTGGGACCTGAATTCTGTTGCTAAGTGGTTGTAAAGTGTGCCATATGACCACATCGCTTAGTGACAGCAGTCCTGGCAGTCCCCGTTGCCATCATAGGATTGTGACTTGGAATTTCCTGTTGACATCCAACAAGCAAAGTCAGTAGTGTAATCCATTAGGAAGTTGCAGGTCTAGGCAGTTCAGCGGGTCGGCAGGCCAGCGAGTGTTGTGGAATGTGGCGTGGCCAGGCAGAAGTGCTTTGGAGGTATAAGAGAGTGTGCGAGTGGCTGTGGCTGTCATGATGGGGGTGCTGCAGTCTGGCGCATGCATGTGTGCTACCAAGCGTGGGCAGATGGGTGCGGCAGGTGTGTGCCTGCTACAGAGTATGAGATCGCTGGAAGATGACTATGGGAAATTTGGCAGCTCTGTCTGTCTGTTGGTAACGCTGACAGTATATCTAGCAAGAAGATAAACAGTAGCCAGTTACAATACACTGTATATGTTGAAGGTAATTATGTATTAGTGAAGAATTGATTATAGAATTATGACAAGATTTCAGAAGAAAGCTATTCCTCTGGTCTTTCCGTTATACAGTAATTCATTTCATTGTGGAGTGTTTCTAAAGAATCTTAAACTTTTAAAGGGCAACCCAGAGACATGTCTAGTGAAATCAGTGGAACAGTAAGCTGAATCTATTATGCTAATCATACATTTACACACATTTTATTTTACTACAGTTTATAAATGTTTATAAAAACAGCTGTCGTGTTTATAATGCTCTGAACAATTAAATAAAAGTTAATCAAATTACCTGCAGAATAAATGAGGTTGCCAGACATTTTCACTTCTACAAAGAAATAATATATATAAACATAATTTTATTTTCCTCCTTGAATTGTGCATTTGAAGGTTTTTTTTAAAATGATCTTATGTAGTCCAATATTTCAGGGATTCTAATTCTAAATAGCATGAGTTAAACTTTTCATTTAGAGTTATAAGAGTTGGAAAGAGCCCTTTAGGCCACTTCTGTTTGGAGAAATTGGAAGAGTGAAATTGAAGAAAAAAAAACTAGGTGAAGTGAACTCTCATTAGAGTCTTCTGAATATTGAAGTGCTACTTTTGCTTATGTTATGCTCTTTCATTCCTAAATTAGGCTGGAGGATATTGGGTAGTTACTCATTTTAGTCCTAATACTCTTAGAATTAATCCTTTACATATTCACTGTGATAAAATTACTTCTAGGAAAGGCTAGGAAAAAATACGCAGACCTTAAATGCAAATGATGGTGACTGCCATACTTTGAAATTTGTATAGCTATTTTGGTTAAGCTCTCCAAAGAAAGAAAATAAAGTGTCTGAATTATTTAAAAAAAAAAAAAGAATACATAACAAATGCTTAAAATATAAATGAAAAAATACAACAGAAAAATAAAATATAGAATATGTAGTCACAACATAATCTTTTTTTTTTTAAAAAAAAGGTTGCTATATTTTGTATAAATGAGCCCCATATTTCATTATACTTATCCATACAAAACCTACATTATAGGCAATCCGCTCATAAATAGCAAGTGTCATCAAGTCTTTAATCCATTAAATAAATAGGCCATACATTCGTCTTTCCAATTAGCTATAGTAAGGGGATAGAGAATCCCCTTACTAGTTCACTACTTTCTCTTAGTAAGTATAGGACATTGTAAAAACATACGTTTTAAAGAAGCATTGTCTTTATTACATCTCCAACAAAATGGTGTCCTGGACAATCCATTTTTATACAGAAGTAATAGAGTCCAATAAATTCTAAATATTATCCTTTGTTGTATATGTCATAATTGAAGATCCAATGATATTCTTGCTATAGACGTTAAGACACTCATTGTCTAGGCAATATAGGAACCTCTAATTCTTTATTCCACTCAGCCTTTAACATTTGCGCATCATAGATAACAAATATCAGTAAAAACTTATTATAGATAATCCTCGACTTATGACTGATCACTTCTTAAAAGAACAATATGTATTTTTCTGTTTTGTTTCTTTTGTTTTTTTTGTTTTTCTGTTACTTTAAAAGCAACAAAGTCTGAATTATTTCTTCTGGAATTATAAAATTTGTCTACAACTAATTTGGATCAGCAAAATTACTGATATTTTAAAATAGACCCAACTCTGTTTTATCCCCTCAAATGCCTGAGTCAGGCATTCCTATATAATACATAGCACACACATAATACGTTTCTTTTGTGCTGGAATTTTGTGTTTCCTATTCAGGTTGCCCTGGAGAAAATGGCTGGATATGCTAGATGGTGGCAGTGCCAAAAATGTATGTGTATATTTTTATACATATATTACAATGTATATAGCTACCCATCTCATTCACAATTTCTCAGGCAGCAAACAAGACTTAAAGCCAAAGCAAAATCACAACAGCCAAAGACAAATAAAACACAAAAATTCCATGATCTAAAAATATTCCACTTCTAATCATAGGATTAGGACTAAATAAACCCAACAATTAACCTCCCAGCCCTAAAGTCTGAGGGAACAGGGATATCTACAAGAAAAGTTAAAACATTCCTTGAAAAAGCCCATTTGGTCCCTTTAGTAGTGCATTTGCAGTTTCAACACTTTAGTTGTACTGCCATTTTTAAAATTGTTTTTGTCTCCTTGACAAAGACAGCAGTGGCTTTTGTATATTATTATTGCTGCAAATCTGGGTAATTTTAAAAAACTGAAAATCACTTGGATTGTGGTGGGATAGAAATGGAATAAAAAAATCACTTGAAATATGAATGTTTTGATGCTTTTGAATACATGTGTAGATGGTGTTAGGAAATGAACAACAAATAAACTATCTTTCAGTTCTGTACAAGTTCTCAACCTTCTATGCCACACAGTCCTTGCTTCGGTCCTGTTCTATTACCACTGGTGTGTCCACATATTTTCAGTCAGTACAGTATGAAAGGAAGGAAAGGAGTCCCTGTGGATTTTACTCTGCTAGTTGTTGCTGACTATAGGGGGCAGCGCTCATCTCCAATTCAAGACTGATCTAGCGCCGTCTGAAGATGTTTGGGTGGTCATGATGTCATGGAGCGCTGTTTCCTCCCCACCAAAGTGGTACCTATTTATCTACTCACATTTGCATACTTTTAAACTGCTAGGTGGTCAAGAGCTAGGCGAAGACATACACTTACCTGAGTCTGCACCTACAAGCCCAGCATCTTAACTGCATTGCCAGCCCAGATTCTTTCATTATTTATTACTTTTACAAGAGGACTCTTGCTGCAGAGTTAGGGCACTTTGTTTTAAGAAACTGCCAAATCAAAAAGGATCTTATCCTTCAAGAGGTAGCTTAATTATGTGGGCTAGGAATGTATTAAGCTCTAGCATTAACCCAGTCTCCCAAATAAGCCTATGAAAGTTTAAGACTAAGCATTTATATGATTTGTCCTAATCCTTTATGAAAGATAACATTCCTTTTACTCTCAATTCATTTATTTCCAACTATACAAAGATTAATCCTTGGTAGAGGACTTTTACTCCATAAGCAATAAGCAGATACCTGTTTATAAGGAACAGCTTCTAACGGTTTTCAGTTATTTTATGTATTCTTGGTTTGCTATAAAAAGTTGCATTCTTACAACTCAGCCATTCCCACTCAAATGGTAATAATTTTATTCATTCATTCATTCATTCAATTTCTATAGCCACCTATCTCGGTCAATGACTCTGGGCTACTAACAGTTCAAAAAATATTACCAGTAAAAATACTAAAAACCTATTAAAACAGTAAAATATGCTGAATAAACCACAAAAACATACAATGGTCTGTTTACTAAGATGGATGAAGCCAGGAGATTCCCTGCTGAAAAACCAGAATCAGAAAGCTTCAGTTTGGCCAAAAGAAACCAGAGATCCCAGCTCACAGATTAACAAACTAAAGAAGAATCTTCTATGTTTGATTAGCCTTTTTTTTGGAAGAAAAATTAGTTCACAGTACGCCAGAAAATTTCATAGTTTTGGCATATGGGGAGAAACAAAATTTCAGTTTCCCGTAGCTTCTCAACAGCATCCATATTTTTCTTGAGTAGCTGCCGATTAGGAGAATTTCTAAAATGTGCTTTGCATTTTGTGTATTATTGCTTTCTAAAGAATAATGTAGCTGTCATTTTTTTTTTCACTTTAATAGATTGCTGAAGCTGGAAAAGAATCCTTACCTTCTTGGTTGCACTGGGAACCTGAGAGCAGAACCTTGGAAGGTCTCCCACTTGAAACAGATAAAGGCATTCATTATATCTCGGTGACTGCAGTGCATCTGGTATCTAATGGAAGCTACGTGCCCCAAACCACCAATGTCTTTTCAATCGAAGTTCATCCTGAAGATCATAATGAACCTCAGTCGGTACGGGTGGCTTTACAAGATGTAAACGAAGCATCGCCATTTGTGTGTAGCGCTGAGGAACCAGTCACCATCTTGACTGTAATTTTGGATGCTGACTTAACAAAAATGACACCAAAGCAGAGAATTGAGCTTTTGAATAGAATGAAAACCTTCTCAGAAGTGGAACTGTATAACATGAAATTAGTTCCTGTTGTAAATAATAGACTCTTTGATATGTCAGCCTTTATGGCTGGGCCAGGGAATGCTAAGAAGGTGGTGGAAAATGGAGCCTTGCTATCATGGAAACTGGGTTGTTCTCTGAGCCAAAACAGTGTTCCCAACATAAGTAATGTTGAATCTCCAGCTAAGGAAGGAACAATGTCTGCTCATCTTGGTTACCCTGTAGTTGGTTGGCACATTGCAAACAAGAAACCTAATCTTCCAAAGAGAATAAGACGGCAGATTAATGCTACACCAACGCCTGTGACTGCTGTTGGACCTCCAACAACTGCCCCCCAAGAACCTCCAAGTAGAATTGTTCCAACACCAACTTCTCCAGCCATTGCACCTCCTACTGAAACAACAGCTCCTCCAGTAAGAGAGCCTGTACCATTGCCTAAGAAACCCACAGTTACTATTAGAACAAGAGGTGCTATTATTCAGACACCCACCCTTACCCCACCTCAGCCAACCAGAACAGTAGAAACAGGTACTATTACTTCTGGCCAGATTCGACCAACATTGCCTGGGCAGGTAGAACCTACTGCTGTTGTTACACCTCCCACAACAAAGAAACCCAAAGGAACAACTCCAAGAGTATCAACACCCTCAACAACTGATACAGGAACAACACGAAGACCAAGACCTTCAAAAACTCCTCGACCTCCAAAGCCTCCTCGGACTACTAAACCAAGCCTGGTGGCTGAAAAAACCGTTTCACCACCAACTCGTATTCGCACTACTGCAGTTGGAATTCCCCGTGTGCCCAATGATCCACCAGAGTTGAAAAACCATATTGACAGGGTAGATGCATGGGTAGGCGCATACTTTGAGCTCAAAATACCTTCCGACACTTTCTACGACAAAGAAGATACTACCACTGATAAACTACAACTGACTATGAAACTTGAAAATGAGAAAGCATTGGAGGAAAACTCCTGGGTGCAGTTCAATAGCACTAGTCAATTAATGTACGGATTACCCAATCACACCCATGAAGGCAGACATGAGTTTTTTATGCATGCTACAGACAAAGGTGGCCTTTCAGCTGTGGATGCTTTTGAAATATTTGTCCACACTCTTGAAGATGATGAGATACCTCCAGTTAAATTTAAGGCCAGATTCCATGGAGACCATAATACAGTAGCCAATGACATTCATAAAAAAATTATGTTGGTAAAGAAGTTGGCATTTGCTCTTGGTGATAGAAACAGTAGTACTATTACCATAGAGAATATTGGCAAAGGTTCTATTTTAGTTGAATGGACAAATAATACTCTGCCTCTGGATCCCTGCCCCGAAGAAAAGATTGTCGTCCTGAGTAGAAAAATTTCTGATGACTCTGGAGTTCCAAGCACAGTTTTTTCAAATACCCTAGAACCAGAATTTAAGCCCATCAATATTTCTGTAGTTGGTGCTGGTAGCTGCAAACACATTCAGTTTATTCCTGTGACTAAAGATCGCTTCCCTACAACAGTACGTCCCACGGAGGTTGTTCCACGAGATCCGGAAAAGACAAGTGAAGATGATGTTTATCTGCACACCGTAATTCCTGCAGTAGTGGTGGCAGCCATTTTGCTTATAGCTGGCATTATTGCTATGATTTGTTATCGCAAAAAGAGAAAAGGCAAACTCACTATAGAAGACCAGGCCACCTTTATCAAGAAAGGAGTACCAATAATCTTTGCAGATGAGCTGGATGACTCCAAGCCTCCCCCTTCCTCTAGCATGCCACTGATTCTGCAGGAAGAAAAGGCTCCTCTCCCTCCCCCTGAGTATCCAAATCAAAATATGCCAGAAACCACTCCGCTGAACCAAGATGTCATAGGAGAATATACACCTTTGCGGGATGAAGACCCTAATGCCCCTCCCTATCAGCCTCCCCCTCCTTTCACAACACCCATGGAGGGTAAAGGTTCCCGCCCAAAGAACATGACCCCCTACAGGTCTCCACCTCCCTATGTCCCTCCTTAATGAACCAGAGACACCTTCGGAGATGGAGCCTTTAGTTCCACACCAGTGTTATCTGTAGGGATCAGTGGCCTGCAAATCTGTTGCCAATTAGAAAACCAACATTCAGAATCTCAAACATTGCCTGATCCCAGCAGGCCCTCTCCGAGTGCATTTGCAAAACCAGAGTGCTTGTGGAACTTTTGGGACACTGATTTTATTTTTGCCTAACAGCTTATGTTTTGTTTATTCATAGAAAAAAAAAAAACCTTCTCAGCTCAAAATATTTCTGACAGCAGGCGTCTCAAAGCATTTTGTGCAAAGGGAGACTGGACATGCAGGCAGCACTAGGGGTGGCACACTGGGTTGGTCTCTGCTGTTTGCCTTTAAAACTAACTGTACTGTCTTTTCTATTCAAGTGTGTCTAGCTACAGGGCATAACATGAAACATAGCCTAAGAATTAAATTCAAAGGACTTTATGAAATCAATATTAAGTTTTTACACTTAATTACTGTTACCGAAACGTATCTGTATAGATTTGGGAAAGGAGGGAAGTGCTTTACTACAAATAAGCTCAAAGGGTGTTTCCAATGCCAATCAGGCTGAGGAATCATCTTTTTTTATCAAAGGAATCCTATTTTTTCACATATTATACAATTCAGTCATCACCTGGGGTCCTTTCTGCAAACTGTAGCGCTCTAGTTTCTCTAGCCTGCTGTTGCTTGACAGATGGCACAAATATCTTTAACAATGGAGTTTGAAGTATCTTTGCCATTATCAAAAAGCAGAATTATGGAGTAATGCCTTTTGGAAATTGGAGGCCCAACAGTGGTATCTGTAGACTGCAAAGGGTCATGGTGCTGCACTGACATTTTTCCATCTGGAAGGTACACTTTGGCTTTTGAAACACTCTTGAGGTATTTTGGTGAAGATGCAATATTTTTACAGAGTGTAATGAGGTTTCCTTATATGAACTCCTTCTGGGCCCACAGTATTGGAACAGCCCCTTGTCCCCTCCACCGTTCTGGTTGTCCCAGTTCACTCCTTCACTGTTTTCTATTGCATACAGATGCAGTAGAACCAGTCTGACGTATGGCAAAAGTAACAACAGATGCCAGAAGCAGTTCTTAGTAAACATCAGTGAACTCTCAGCTCTAATTTTTTTACTAAATTTTTGATACAGCGTCAAATTTTATTAATTATAAAAAATAATAGTGGTAATGCTGCCAGCAGTTTGTATGAGCTTAGCTTCTTAGTATCAATTCACTGGGTCTGATGCTATGCTCATGTTGCTTTTTTTTTCCTTTTTTCTTTTTTTTGGTCTTTCATAGTAATTGTTTTAAATATTAGAGCCATGTCTCGGTTTCTTGCCTTTTTTAAAAAAAAGAACTGAACTTCCTTCTGAGAAGTTGGAGCTACTCTCAGGGTGGTTCCCAGCTTTTTTTTTTCTTTAGACAAAATCATTTTACGCATGGATTTTTTTTTTCCTTGTCCTTTGAGACTATTTTGGGTACACTAGAGGGAGGAGAAACCTTTTGCAATAATGAGTCCATCCCCTGGCTGGGGGTTGGGCAGCCTCTGGCTGACTTTGCACACAAAGCAAACACTTCTAAGCCATATTGACTGTTTTGCAAAGTATTTTTGTGTGCTGACATGGCCAGTTAACATGCTAGTGGATAAATGGCTAAGATGACCTTCACTTCTGAACTTGTTCCAGTGGCATTTTTCATCAAATCTCTTTTAAAATATGCGAACAGAATTTAAAACCTGAAAACAAATGTTAATTTTGCTCTCCCCCGTAGACCTGTGCCCCCACTCTGAGAGGGCTAGAAGGATATGTGTTGGAAGTGAGGGCGACAGTATAGATTTGCCCTAGAAAGTTTCTTTATGCCCCCCCCCCAATCCCTGATGCTTGAATATTGTCCTGTGACTGCTGTAAAGTAAAGACAGGCTCTGGGACACTTCTCCTCACTCAAAAGAGGTCAAGGAAGATCATTAAGTGGCTTCAGGTAAGGCACAGTGCATTTGGACAGATGCACTTTGGAAGTAAAGTTAATAAGCTACTCCTCCCCCTTCCCTGAGTTACCAGTTTGATGCCAATAGCCCTACTGGCTGGCCTACATTTCAAGATGTCCCCCACTTTATCAACACCCACAGCCTCCTAAGCCTAAATGCTGCAAGCTTGAAGGGCCTTCCAAACAGTGCCGTTGTCCCTAGCAACTGATACCACTTTATTACTGGTCATGCGCACACGCAAACAATTTCAGGCCTGGGCCTACCTGTCACCATAGAAACTGGAGGCGAAGGGGCAGTGAACAGAATAATAACAATGGCATTCTCATCAGCTGGTTTCCCCTAAGCACCAGTGCTGTTTGTTTATGCCACTAGACACTGTAATGGTGGGAGAAAATCTTGTATTAAAAAGTGTTCACCAATCACTGATGTGTTTTTATGTCCTTATATAATTATTTTAAAATGTGTTTTCTGCATTATGTAAAGAAACATATCAACTAAATAAACCAGTGTACTTTACTATAAACTCAGAAGTTATAGAGCTCTTCCATTGGATCCACAGGGTTCTCAGCACACTAATAGTTTCATAATTTGAAAAACATCCAATAGAGGTGTTGCATAAAATTCAGCAGAATGATCCCAGGTTGTTTGAGCACTGTGTTGCACAGTGATGGCTGTGAGAAAGTGTTGTGGTATTCTTCAAGGAATTCCAGGTATTCTTAGTGTTGATTTCAAAAGCCTTCCCAAAGGTGGGGCTGGTAGAGACTGAGTTTCAGCCAAGTTCACACCTAGTTGCCATAGATAGATAGGTAACCTTTATTGTCATTTTTACTGTGGGCACAATGGCACACATTAAAAATGAAATTTAGTTGTTTGCTCTCAATGTGTACACATAGATAACACAACACATATTTAAACATACTATATACAACATATGTATAGACCTACACTCTTACACATACGTAACATAAATATTAATCACTGTCCATCCTGAATACATAATGGAGAGATGAAGCTTTAGAGTTCACAAGGTTAATACATAAGATGGGGAATAGCTTAAAAAACTTTGCAGCTGCGTTAAATCTTCACCAGTGAGTGGAGGAAATTTAAGGATCAAAAGTGATAAGCAGAACACAATAACAGTAAAATATTTGAATTATATTAAGGAAAGTAAGGACTCTTCAGACACGATTGTAAATCATATAGAATCAAAGGGTTGGACAGGACCTTGGAAGAAATAATGTAAGGGAAACAAAAAAAATTAGAGACCATGAACATCTTTTAATTCTGCCTGCTTCTTCCACCTTTTGCCCAATGAGAAATTTAGTAGTCCTGAAGTTTCCATGCTATTTTTTAAATTCAAATTCTCAGTAAAGGAGTTGCCACAACAGAGATTTCTGGAATAATTTCTGAATGGCTGGAGTGTAGGCTGGGATTCTTCATGTTAATTATATCAGATTTTTATTATTATTAATATAGTCTGTCCATGAAAATGCGTCACAGGCATGATTCATCCTCCTAACACAAATAACCTCAAGGGCCTATTTTAAAGGTGAAAAGCATTATAGCATAATTAAATCTTCACTTTTAGCATTCTGTGACAGTTTCCCAGCCAGTCTTGCAATCCCTTGTTCCCTCCACCCAGCAGCAGCCATTTGCATGCCAACTAGGAAGGGAAGGAGGAAGGAAGAAAAAGAAGGAAGGAAGGTAGATTTCTGATGTTCCCTGCCACATTCTCACAAGAAATTCAATGGGGACGTCAGCAGGAAATTGCTCCTGCTCCCAATTGTTCTTTTTCTTTCTTCCTGCCCTTTGGTCATTCTCTTTCTCTGCTCAGGTAAAGAAATGTCTCTGAAGCAATAACCTATCAACCAAGGACTATCACTCTTACTGTTCTCTAGGTTTCCCCAAACACCAGTTCTACCATTGTTCTGGTGGGATTCCTCAACCAACAAAAACAGATTGGAGAGTGGGAATAGGAGCTCAGGGAATCCGTTTAGGACAGGTGATCTCTTCCTCTCTTTAGCAGGCACTGGAGATAATTTAGTTTCAGTAAGAACAATTTATCAACAAAAATTATATTCACTTTGCTACATTAACTATTCAGTGAAACTTGCTGGTCCTTTCAAAACTGTATCTCTAACGCAGAGTAGGTTGTTTTTAATAGATGGTTGTAATTTCACTTTCATTAGGAGAGGAGAATGCTTTTCCTCTATGACTAGAAGCATGTTTAGTTGTTCTTTTGGAGATTGTAGGTCAGAGGGATGACAGAAAGATGATAAAATTGAACTTCTTGACCATATTCTTTTGTATCTATAGGATATGTCTTCACTGATTCCAGACTTAGTATTTTCTTAAACTAGTTAAGCATTTAGATTAATTCTTTGTTATAATACTTTTACATAGTCTTTAAAACTGATAAATATCTAATTGGGGATAATTCTATATGCATTCATAATTCATGTAGTTGTATTTGCTTTAGTCAGGAAGACTAAAGTTCATATTAACATTCTTTCTGTATCCCTAAGGCACAATTCTATGCTTACTTAGCACACTGGAAGCCCCATTTAATGCAGGCAAACTAATTTTCAAGTAAATAGAAACATGATTACACCTCATGATTATCTCACTTTTCAAGGGGTAGGAATATATTTCATATTCTTTTTTAACTACTGGTTTTCTCCTTTATAGGACAGGAAGTCCTCTACTTACAACCGTTCATTCAGTAAGCAAAGTTTACAAAGGCACTGAAAAAATGACTTATGATCGTTTTTTACACGTGACCATTGCAGCATCCCCATGGTCATGTGATCAAAATTCAAATGCTTGGTAACTGGCATGTATTTATGACAGTTGAAGAGTCCCAGGATCACATAATCAACTTTTGAAACTTTCTGACAAGCAGTCAATGGGGAAGCCAGATTCACTTAATAATCATGTTACTAACTTAACAACTGCAATGATACAACTATGGCAAGAAAAATTATAAAATGTGGCATAATTCGCTTAACTGTCTTGCTTAGCAATGGAAATTTTAGGCTCAATTGTGGTCATAAATAGAGGACTACCTATATTGTGAAAAAGCTTGACAGGGCTTCTAGCTCTTTAATTCAAAATTTCCTGCGGATATATGCAAATATGGGTAGACATATATGGTCCCCAAATCATGTAATCAGATTATCTTTTAATGGAATATATTGCCTTTGCACAATAATCCAAATTCTCCCTGAAATACCTCAGTTTATAAAATTATCTGAGGAATTAAAGCCGCATTAGCCAAGAACTCAAAATAAATTTTTAAGAGGCAGGAGGAAAGGTAAGTAAGAAAAGAGTTGACTTGAAATTCTCAGACTAGGAGTATCCTAGGGTCTATAATGGGAGTAAGGGTCAAAGTTATTATGCTTCAATCCCAGTATCTTTCCTATGTGTCTGATAGTGCCTAATACTGAAAATATAACTGAATTTTGCATAAAACAGAACCAAGACCACTGCCAAGATATTGGAAAGCTAATTTAACGTTTACTATCCTGAATTGCAAACTAAATCTTTTAAACTAAATCATTTTTAATAATCTACCTATCTGCTTAAAATACCTTAAAGGGGTTAATATAGGAACTCGTCCAAATATATATATGAATCTTGAAGCAATATTCATTTTTAATGTTTCTTTTCCATAAACCCATTTGGATTTTGAAACTTGTTTATGTTAAAACTGATCTGAAATAAAGAATCTTAGGTACTTACATTTACAAACAATTTTATTTGCACTAATTATTTCAAGAATTTAAATTTCAAATAAAATATCCTTTTACCAATTTCCTTAAGTAAATTAAAGCCTATGGGAAGTATCAAAGACTTACTCTGGTTAATTTAGTAATCTGATATGTATCCAATTGTTGATCCTTATCAGTAAATGTTATTGTGTTTAACTCAGTAAACCCAGTAAAAAGTGTTTATCATTTTTATACCCTGATTGTCCTTATCCTACTGGGCAAGACAAGCCAGTGTTTCCAGTATTAAAGTAAATAAAAGATCAGAGGATGAGCATCCCCTATGAAATAATTCTATTTGTGAAAACCCTGGCCAAAGAATGGGAATAGTACATTGTAATTCAATTAATAGAAAAAGGAAATCCATATTTATGTAAAACTTTGTTCCAAAATTAGAATTGTATTGCATTGGAGGCTTTTTTGCATCCAACTGACCACCTCTGCAAAATTCAAGCAGTCTAATATTATAGTTTATCGTTGCCCTTTCATAAAAACAAATTGTGCAGAATGAACAGTTGCCAACAATTTTACTATCAAAACCTAGCATTAACATCTAATCAAAAAAATCAGATGATAGTTTATACAATCAGCAGAAGCTTTACCAGTCTTAAAAATCTTTAAAAGGAAGACAGAAAAGCATAATTATAAATCTCAAACAATCAATATACACCATATATCAGGGGTCCCCAACCCCCGGTCTGTATATATGCTAAATTTTTGGATTGCCAACAAAGTTAAGGGGAACTGGGATAGCTATTTTGAGCTAATTAGCTCTCATCAGCCAGTCATACCCTTCTGAGATTTGAATCTGGGCTGTTTGCACGTTATATTCAAAAGTTCCTTAATTATGTTTTCCAAATTTTCTCATTTTTTTCTTTATCCATGAAGCACAAACAATATGCCTTAAAAGTATCCCAAACTATCATTAATGCTGCAGAGTATATTCTTGTATATTTTTATGCAAACTAATATTTAAAATCTTGTTTTACCTGTCTAATAAATTGTCAATCTTCCATTAATGATATAATTAATTACCATCTTTTCTTACACTTTCTGGAACTTGATTGGGTGTTGCAATAAGAGGTAGATTACAATTATCTATTTGATCAAAGATAAGGACAATAACAAAATTTAATTGAAAACAAATTTTGCTTTTTTTTTAAAAAAAAAAAATCTTTAAAATGTGTTTTCTTGCTTAGAAATCACCCTACACTTACCAAATTAAGTTCCAACCAATACCCTTATAGTGCTTCCCGTGTATTAGGATTAAATTAGGTAAGCAGTATTGTGATCCAAAATTTGCTTTGGATCTTCACACAAAATTATCTGATCAACTGCTCAGCTAAAGATAAGCTCAAAATATCTACATAAAATATGTAGATGAACATAACTCTAATTAAACTGTTGGCTCTAGTGGGGTAAAATTCTGTGGATTGTAATCAAACTAAAAGACACAAAATAAGGGAAGGTTGGCTTACTCTAAGACGTACTTTAATATTTCAGAAAGCACAATGCTGACTAATAGTCCTGGGACAAATGGTCACTGTCCTCAAGGAACCAGTTCTAACCACCTAATAATAGTAAAATTATTTTGAATAATGTGTAATAAAATTAATAATATAATGGAAGGCCTGCATATTGTGCAGGTCAGAAGGAGGGCTGAGAAAATATCTACAGATCCCTCATAACCTGGACATAAACTGTTTGAACTCCTCTCCTCAGAACGTCAGTATAGGCAGGGCATTGTATGCCAAAACAACTAGACACAGGGACAGTTTATTCCCTCATTCCATTATTCTGCTGAACACCTAGTTCTCACAATACCATCTTATGTCTAAGTACATAGTAGTAATAGTAGTAGTAGTAGTAGTATCCTTCTTTACTACCCTCTTATTGGTATTATTATTAAGTTTATTATTGCTTTGTTGCTGTGTATGTACACTGAGAGCTTCTGCACCAGAAACAAATTCCTTGTGTGTCTAATTACAGTTGGCCAAATAAAATATTCAAATATTTTAATCTTCCAATCCAATCTTCTAATCTTACATATCTATGGAGACACACAGCTCTCAGGTGCTTCAAACAATTTCTTAAAGATCTTGTGTTACAGAAATCACATGAATTGGCCATAAATATCTATGGTGAAATGTGTGTGGCACATGACAAGAAAGTGATGGGTATGGCATGAATCACGGCAGAAGCATTTAACATTAATTTTTCACCTTTAAAAAGTAATAATTAAGTGCTCATATTTCGGGCTCAGGCATCCAGTTCTTTCATCTCCTTTGGGTCATGAATCTCATAATTTGAATTGTTTTTGAAATATTGCTGAAAGCTGTAAAAGGTAAGTGCTAGCAAACATTTCACATATCTTAATAAGAACACCAGCAAAAGGTGTTCTTCTGGCAAGACATAATTGAAATCATCACGTTTGTATGTAATTCATGTTAAATCAGTTTCTGCAAATCTGTGACATTAATTTTTTTTATTAAATATTTTTTTATTTATTTTTCAACAAAACATAAGTCACTCAATAATTGGTAAACAGTGTGTTATCTGGGTTACATTTGTGAAACAATCCTTAACAATTAATTTCTATAATCTGTGTTCCATATATTAATTTTGGTTGATTTCCTCTTTCCCCCAAAATATCCTTTTTTGCAAACATTGAGTTAATACAATTCTTATTGTTTTAATGAGTAACAATTAAATATATAATTTTTCCAATATTCCTAAAAAATAATAATCATATTAGTATAGTATTTCTTTTCTTTTCAGTCATTTTGGTTGCCTTATCATAAATCCTGTTACAATCCTTATTTTGGTTTATTACTCCCATCAAATTCTAGATATTCTTACTAATAAAGATTTTCTCAACGATTAATTACATTTACATCGACAGCTTTAATTGTATTTTTTCCATAAAATCCATCTCACACTTTTACATTTCTTAAGAAATAGATAAAAGAATTTCTCTGTGACATTTAACTCAGTTGGCAGCAGGTGAAGTTCTCTTGCTTCCAAAATTCACACTGGTGTGAATCTTGCTCATTCTTACAGAAATCTGAAAAACTGCAATGTGATTAGAACTCAGTTTGAAGTTCAGAGTTTAAATGCTCAGCTGCACATAGAATTAAAGACTGCAATTTTAGGTAGGATTTAGAATTCACGTTCTTCAAAGTAAAAATTACTTTTTGTTTTTACAACTATTATGCTTCTTTTATTGATGCTTTGACTAAAATAATAAGAATTTTACTGCCTCATGAATTAATAAATACTAGCTATAGAAATCAATTTGCTGTTCTTAGAGGCCTTTCTCGTTTCTACGATCCTTAGTGAATTAGTATAGTCAATAACAGCCGTGTTTTTCAACCTTGGCAACTTTAAGACGTGTGCACTTCAACTCCCAGAATTCCGCCGCCAATATGCTTAGATGTCTTAAATTTGCCACACGTGTTAAAGTTGCCAAGGTTGCAATACAAACTTTTCAGAAAACACTGGCAATGCCTTTATTTATTATAATTTTTATTTAGTTTGAAGTGTTTATGAAAAGGGAGCCAGCTTGAATCCATTTACTGTATACTCGAGGCCCCATGTAGAAATGGAAGTAACTTGTATCAGAATGTCAGAAAATTGTTAGAACAAACTGAATCCAGACTAAATTGTTAAAAAAAAAAGAGATCCACTAATTGAAATCCCGCTGATTTCAATCATGCATGACTAAATCTATTCAGCTCTTTGTCTACTTAAACTTTTTCATTAATACTACACAGATCCTTATGGGAATAACTGAACAGTTAGGGTATTTTATTTCACTGTTTTTAAGTTGTTTACCATCTTTTCTACTCAAAGCTGAATGACTACAGTATGCTGTTCATGGGGCAACCCTTGAAGAGAGTCCGGAAATTGGAACTGACCCAGGCAACGTGGGTGATGTTGAAACAGTTGTTCTGGTTACTGACTGCTAAGTTCAATTTACTGTGGCATATCAAACAATGCATGCCTTAGTCTCAAATTAGTTTCAGGACTACTTACTCTAGTGCAATCTTACTCTAGTGCAATCATCTTTTTTCAAGTTCTGCCACTGGAAAATTTAACAGTATCAACAAATTCTTTTTCTGTGTGGGGCTTAGACCACATGTAGGCCAATGGGATTGAAGCTTTCCTCTTCTTCATTACAGTTAAAAGATACGGTATATTGTATACCTATACATTTTAGAACTTAGAATGGTCAACATTGCTGGTTTTTAACAGGAAAACATTGGACCACAGCAAAACTTTAAGCAAACACAGCAAGTAGTTAGAATTTGGACCCTTGACTCCTTGAAACACTCTTACTGTGTTCCATTCTGGTAGGGAGAGACTTTCAGAAGTGTATTTGGATGCTCAGAAAAGTACTCCCCATAAGTCCCATGTTCTTGGTCAGTGAATGTGAGTTAACAGGAAAGGCCTATATTGCAGCAATATCCCTGAATGGGTCATTAGAAGTTAAAGCACTTTCTGTAGCATGGTGTACCTCAAGTCCTCAACTGCGGAAGCAAATTTAACTTTCTGAGCTTAATAAACACACAGATTTTCCCCCCAAGTTGCTGTCCTACAAGTGTCTTTTCGTAGGACCCCTGCTACTTGAATAATTGATCCAGCTCTCCAGACAGAATGAGCCTTAATGCCAACAGGGGGCTGTTTCTTGCTGGTTGGGTTTATCAAAGCAATGCATCCTCTGACTGAACTGCTGAAGGGGGCTCCTGTAATTCATCTCCTCTGCGTCTCCCCCCCCCCAGATGATCCTCATTTCAAACTTTCCTTGACAACTTCACACAAGTTGATGGTGAAGCCGGCAGCAATTCTAATCTCTTCTGAGGAGATGATGGCACCATTCAGTAGTGTGCTAAAAAAAAATTAAAATTACATAAACATTTTAAAAAATCTTGTCAGCCTAATTATGCCATGTGAAAACAGAGGTGGGATGTCATGGTCAACAAGTCACATGATTGTAATTTTCAGTGCTCTCAGGCAGCTTCCCACAAATCAGTGGAGGAGCCAGCAGGAATTCCAAATTATTCTGAGGTGATGATGGTGAAGATGTCCCACTTCCCAGTGCAGTCATGCTTTGTGCTCACTATGTTACAAAGCACAGAGGCTGGTCATAGACAATGTGCTGCTTTATCTGAAGAAACCATTATTTCAGCATAGTCAGCTGCGTATCACTTTAGGCTGAGGAAAAAATAAAAATGTCAAAAGTATTTTTAAAGGATGGCAGATCAACCAGATATTTTGTAACCAAAAGCACTCTTTGTTAAACAAAAAGAATTTACAAGTAGTCCTTCAGTTCTGACCGCAATAGGGCCTGGAATCTCAGTTGTTGACTGAAATGGACATTAAGTGAGATGCCAAACGACCTCTTCGCACAATGATTACAATCTCAGATCTCCCAGCTGTGGTCATTAGGCAGACCACTAAGAAAAAGCCTGGGCTTCCTGGGCATGGTGGGGTGGGGGAGGGTCTGGGCCCACCCAGGTAGCCTGAGCCCTCTCCATGCCCCACCAGGAAGAACAATTGTGAGAATGCTAGCAATATCAAGCTATTTACATATTGGCAGCAAGACAATTAGACAGGCAAGGTAAATCTGAAGCAAAAAAGATGCTTGAAGGGAGTACTGGTACAATCACTGCTGCACCTGTTGGCACCTAATTAAAGTAGCCTTTTCCTGGACATATATGGCAGCCCTGCAATAGCTTTCTCAATAGGCTAGGAAGGATGTGAGCAAAAATCAAGATGAGAATCTCTTTTGCTTGTTGTCCTTGGACAGTAGGGGTTCAGACATAGCACCATTTTAATAAGTAAATGTTTAATGGAGTTCATATAAATGCTCATTCATAGAGAGCGCTACCTCCCCAAGCCTCCTAGATGATGTTAGAATTACTAAAGGGCTGTTTTCCAGAAAAGAATGTTAATGGGAATTTGTCTGGTGGAATCAAAAGGAGCAGTTGTTCTACCTTCAGAACCAAGGACGATGTTATGGTGGATGAGCAAGGATAAGAGAAGACTCATTCCTCTGAGGAATTGGTGCACCTGAGGATGGCTAATTAGTGATAGGAGGATAGATCCCTCCCCCAGCAATTGTCTGTGACCACAATATATTTGCTGCTAGCCCCTTTTGCAGTGCCACTTGTAGGAATCCCAATTGTTCAGGGAACCCTGTTAGGGCTTTTTGTACCATTATTAAAAGACACACTTCAGTGGTGGTTAAGTATTTAGAACCCATGAAGATTCTCAGCATGGGACTTGGAAAACCAGAATTTTGTAATGTCCACATTTAATTTCCAAGCACAAAATTGTAGCAACCCAGATGTAGAATGGGGCCTTGAGTAAGAATATCTGCTTTTTGTTTTGGAGAGGACGGAGTGTAGGAACCTGTCTCTTAGTTTTCCTAAGAATTCCAGAGCCACTCTCTACCAAATTGTCTTCAGTAATCTTGCTTGTGTGCAAAAGGTGCATCAAAATGTTTGCAGTTGTCCACCCAATTGGGAAATATTTGTGTCAATTCAAGGAACATGTCCTTGTTTCTTTCCTCTAAGAAAGCACTATTCAAAACAGTAACATCTTGAGGTATTTGGTGGAGTAATTATATTTTTCTGTGCTGGCAAATGTGTAGTGTCTTGTAGTACCTTAAATAGATTTGTTGTGGTTTAAGCCTTCAAGGAATATAGCACATTTTAGTTAAGCACAATGCATTATGTTCCAGTGACAAAAAATAGGTATACAGTATTTACTCATGAGTGAAAATAAATGACAAAAACAAGTGGGTGGCTAATTCCAATATATTGGAGTAGTTTGCTATCTCAGAGATTCCCAATTGGCCTTAAAGTTACTATCCTTTATATCAGTGATGGTGAACCTTTTAGAGACCGAGTGCCCAAACTGCAACCCAGAACCCACTTATGTATCATCGGGGGCTGGGTGGGCGTGGCCCATTGGGTGGGTGTGGCCAATAGGGTGGGTGTGGCCTGTTGGGTGGGCATGGCTGCGGTGGTAACGGTAGACTGGGTGGGACTAAAAAGTTCAATCGATCAATTCCAACTTTGCGAGATCTTTTTTTTCCCCTGGAGAAGTTGAAATTGATTGATTGATTGAACCTTTTTTTTTTTTTGCACACAGTGGTGGAGGCCTAAAGCGAAAAGGTTTTATAAAACCCAGCTGAAGGCCTAGGACTGGGGCGACGGCACGCGTGCCCGCAGAGAGGGCTCTGCGTGCCACCTGTGGCACGCATGCCATAGGTTCGCCACCACGGCTTTATATGGAAATTTCAGAATTTTGCTGCAGCTTCCATACTATAAGTACTTTGAGTTCCCTTCTTTAGATCTCAGCCAGGGTAATAGATTCTCAACAATAGATTTTTAAACGGCTATAGTGAATAAGAAAAATATTACAATTGGTTGTCCTTGGGATATTGTTTAATGAAAGGATTGCACTGAATGGTCGCAAATATGTTTTGCTCTCAATAGCATTTGGCTTCCTGTTTTTTTCCCCCTTCTAGATCACATGTGCATCTGCTGCCTGAGGAAAACCATGAGATGAATTGGGTTGAAATTCAGACTGGTAAACAGCATCGTCAATCTCTTAAATTTTATTACTCTTGGCCGTAGCTGGGGCTTGTCTCCTAGGTCCTATCAGGCCAGGCATGTGGCAAATTGAAGATTGCCGGCTTGCATCGTTGGGGCAGCTTGACTGAAAAAAGTAGAGAATCGTTATCTGTGGCACTTCGTAGCAAATGTGGCCCCATAAAACTGAGTAAGTGGGAGAAGGGAACTGCACTGCCTCCTACCTTCAGCAGTTCCGAGTTTGAACCTCCCACTACTATTTTTGGCATGTTGCTGCTTGGCTGTACCCTAAGGGTATGAATTGGATTGTTCAGCCAAGCCTTAATCAGACTGCATTCAGAGAGAGGGTGGAAAGAATGAGAAAATGGGTACTTAAGAGCATTCTGGCATCTCTGTCAGAGGCTGAATGGCAGGTTTGCATCTGCTTGAACTAGCTGCTATCAGTGCAACTTCCCATTTTCTGCACCGGGTGGCTGGGCTGTTTGCTGTCCTGTGAATGTTATCACATGGCTCTGCTGATAAGAATTTCCAGCCCCATTTTCAGTGGGGTTTTTTTCCCCTGCCGAAGGGCAAAACAGGCTTGGAAAAGCAAGGCACTGCCTCAGAAAGTCCTTGTTGCTTTCACTCCCCATCTCGGCTTGGCAAGCGTACAAACATTCATAAAGCCCATCCCATCTATTTTCAGCCTTGCCAGGAGGGCAGAAGCAAAAAAGTTCTGTAAAAGGCCTTCCCTATTTATGGCTCCCTCTCTTGCAGCAAAACGTTACCATCCTTGCACAGCCCCTCCTTTTTTTCCAGCGAGCTACATTTAAAGAGAAACTTATTTAGAAACCTAATTTAAGACTCATTTCATCCAAGAGTCTCAACAGCACAAATGTTTGGGAATAAACAAGCAATTTTTAGCATCTGTGGGTGGAGCAAATGTTATATTTTGTAAACTAACTCCAGCCTTGGAGTGTTTGCTGTCATTCAAGGGCGAGGCAGGGCATTTTGAGCACTTTGGCTTATCTGCAGTCACACCAGAGCTGAGTGCTCCCCCCTCGGATTTTGGAGGTTCCCCTGATAGGAAGTCCGAGCAAGTGGCCTAAGGAGGTTGCTTTGAGAGGTTTGCCTTATGAACTGCTCTGCGATTTCAGAGACTGGCCTTGAGCCTCTCCGGGTATGCTGTTGATGTTTTCCTTTGCTCCCCTGCAGCATCTGCCATTGTGTATTTGTCACTCCCAAGCTGTTTCTCTACAGCTGATAATGGTTTCTACTGAGCTTCTTGATGTGATTCCTTAGAATATTGGAAGATTAATCAGTTTGCTCTCTACACATCTCTCTCTCTGTCTCTTTCAGATTGGTTTTTAGGATCTGTCTTCCTTGGATTGGCCGTTGGGGTCTTTTGCTCCAGTCTGTCTCTTTCTCTGTCTCTGCTTCAGAGCTTACAACTCATCCTACTTCCATTGACAACCAGGGCATCGAGGAACCTTTGAGCCACTTGCCTTGCCTGTTGGGGGAACTCTACAGCAGAGCCTTTTCCAACTCTGCTGTCTCCAAAGCTGAGGAAGCTTTCCTTACTGAACAGAAATACTTATCCCAGAATTTAAAAGATACAATGAGGCCACTTCGTTTTTACTCACTCCATATCCAGGCCGCTCAGCTCTGTGCCAGGAAGCTGCGAAGGGGCACAAGGAGGAAGCCATTTGCCACCTAAAGCCTTGATAAGGGGTCCAAATACAAAGCTGGGAATGGCAGGTTCAATTATATCTGCAGGAGTTTCTTTATGGTGCCAACACCTACACTGGAAGATTAAGAAGTCTAAATACAGAATTGCTAGCAATACAAAGGAGTGGCTTTTAGATGGATTTGACCACTGCTGCTATTCTTTAATCACTTAACTCAAGAGCTTTGGTGCTAGACAGCTTTACAAAAAGAATTGGACATGTTGATAAGTAACTTGGTGCCACTCTGCACAGCCATTTTTCATGGAAGCTTAAACAGATCTTCCCCGTTCAAAAGCAGTATCTCCTTGACTAACAGATGTGGAGTTTCCCCCCATGGTTATATGCTAGCTTCCCAGGACTGGAGTCAAACCAAGCACACCATCTTCCTCCTTCTGACAACTGGCTGCTGTAGAGCTACTGCTCTACAATAAAAGGGTTAAGGACCACAGTCAGTAGACTATGCTCTGTACAATTCAGTCAGATGGTCTTTTACAGGTAAAGTCCCTTGAGTCAAGCTTGACTCACTGAGAGTTCATGGAGAGGCTGAAGGATGGACAAAACACAGAAGTGCTTTGGAAGTGATGCATCTGCTATGCCTGCCAAGAATTCCTTATTTCTACGCATATTTTCCAAAGACTGCAGGGCTGCCATATAAGTTCAAAAACAGGCTTCTTTAATGAAGTACCAACAGGTACAGTGGTTGTGCTGATGCCCTCTTCAAAACATTTTTTCTGCTTCAAATCTGACTTGCCCATGTAATTTTCTTGCCATCAATATGTAAATGGCTTGATATTGCCTTCTACCAGAATGGGGTTTTTTTTTGCTTGCCAATTTAGCCCGAATCCTGGCTAATGACCTGCCCAACCCTGCTTAGATCTTTGGCTATATGTTGGCACCCAAGACCAATAGTAGTAAATTCCACTGAGAACAATGGAGCCTGCCTGTTTCCCTAGCCATCCCCACACTCCCAAATTACATGTGCTACATTAATATGTTCAGTTAATATTGTAAATCAATTTCCAGTCAACACATCTGATTGAATAATGCAATACTCTGAACATCAACTCAAAAGAGAGATCCCTCCCCCATGTTCAATGGCATTTACTCCTTGAGAATTGCTTATAAAGCAGCAGTGTAAAATCACAGTAGAGGGCAAGCAGGTACTCAGTCATTGGACAGAGTTAAATATGACCAGCAGTGGTGGCGAACCTATGGCACGGGTGCCAGAGGCGGCACTCGGAGCCCTCTCTGTGGGCACACGTGCCGTTGCCCCAGCCTTGCCTCCCCCCGTGACACCCTCCTCACCAGCAGCTCTCCTGGAGAAGGGTCGCCCCCTAGTGTGACCCACGCAGAGCAATGCAGTCAAGGACATGGCAGCCAGGCAGCGTAGACAAGATTCTGCCCTCACGCCCCATCGTGCACAGTTGATGCTGCGGAAGGCGGGCAGAGGGCGTGGCTGCCATGGCGCTGCTGGGCGATCTGCAGCGGGCCCTGCTGGCAGTGAGTGGCCCTGTGAGCAGTCGGGGTGGGGGCGGAGCAGGGACGGAGCAGGGGGTGGAGAGGGGGCGGGGCCAGTTTTTGGGCACTCGGTCTCTAAAAGGTTCGCCATCACTGCTCTATAGGATTCTTCAATTCTACGCATTATGAATGAACACTAACTCGGTCTGTATTATTTACTAGCTAGAAGTCTCATTGTTCACAAAGCACAAATTCATTTTTGTTCATTAAAATTGCTATAGTATCCCTTCACTGAATCTTTTTTCTATCACTGTAAATAGCAATCAACTACAGTATGAAGTCATACTTCCTCCCAACCTTATTTTTTTAGAGAAATTAAGGGTCTTTTTTTGTTTTGTTTTCTAGAAATACATTTGTCTGGAAAACAATTTTAGACCAATTATGTACATTTAAATCTGTCTGTGGGATTAGATCACCTTCATTTTTTTCCACAAGAAAATTAACCTATGGATGTTGTAATACCAAATGTCCAGAATGAGAGCTTGTTGCGAAAATGACCATAATGCCAAACAGCTTAATAGAACACGACAATGGGGAGGATTTAAATCTCTCCACCCACCCTTCACTACCCTCCTGAGAATTGGTCACTTGTCTGAAAATTATTAGATTTGTAATCCAGCCTCTTTGCAGCAGGTACCACGTTGGAGAGGGTTACATTAAAAGAAGATCTGGGTCTGGAAGAAGGTTAGGAGTAAATATAGTTTGTTAGAAAAGCAGTATTAGATTTGGAGAGTGTTTTGTGCCAAATAAATCTAAACAGGTTTTCTGTTTTGAATCTTATTCTGGATTGATTTCATTGGACCCACTGTCTGGAACCCAAAGTAAAGGTGGTTTTCCAGCAGCTGCTTTCCAGCTGAAAAGTGACAATGGAGCTTTGTCTGTCTCTGGGAAGTCCCAGTCTTGGTGGGAAAGGATTACCATCTGGCATTAGGACTTTAACATTTGTTGCAAGCACTGTTCCAGGGAATGGGCGTGAAAAAACAAACAAGTGCTTTCTAACCAGTATGCCTTCCCTTAGACTCTCTCAGCAAAAGTAGGCCAAGTCCATACTGTATGTGACAGCTGTTCCACTCCACTGCCAATTTTTAACAACAATGCCAAAGTCCCACATTCAATCTATGCACCGACATTGAGGGGTATGATCCAATCAAATGTAAGCGACACAATCTTACTTGATTTCCACGGAAAAGATCTTCAAGTAATTATCCAAAACCCAACCTTATTTTTCCCTTGGTTTTCATTAAAAAAAACATCAAACCTACATTATCTCAATTTCTTCCTCTGCCTCTCCCTGAGTTGTGTTGTTCTTCTTGAAAACAGTTGCCTTGGAGACCCTACAAGGTGGAATGACATAGGGAAGGCTCCAGAGGGGGAGGGAGGACCTCTCTGCCTTTATACTCTGCAGGGATGAACAACTTTAGATGCAGCATTTGGGGCCTTCAAGGGGAGTGGTTACCAATGTCGCTAAAGTGATGGGGTGAAACATTGGGGCCAGTTTTGTTAGTATTATTTATTTATGTTATTTATTAATTAGATTTATATGCCGCCCATCTTGTCTAAAGGTGACTGTTAAGAGATGAAATAGGTCCCTTAATGCTTTTGTTCATCCTAGGCATTATTTTTGTATCTTAAAACCCTAATAGACCACATCATTTTAATTTTGTGGCAATCCGAAAGAGTGTAATGGTTTTATAAGGCTTCTGGAATTCTTAGTAAGAGTTTATCCCTTAAAATCCATTGAAAGGAAACAAAAACTTGATTCCATCTGTTTGAGGGGAGGAGTTCATTTGTATCCTGCAGATTGCCCATCCTTGTTCTGCTGGATGTGTACAGAAAAAGCTCTTCCTTCTGTTCAAACAATGGCCAATCTGAATCCAATTAATTACAAAATTAATGCTATGTACCATTGAAAAAGAAGAGTGACTAGCCCTGATTTATAAATGTTTGCACATAATAGTGATTCCACAGCTGCTGCTGAGTAAACATCTCCATGACAAATTGATGTGCTCTAGATATCACTTTGGACAATGTTGGTCATCTGTTAAGAGAAAAAAGAAGGCATGTACTGTATGTAAGGAGAAGTAATAAGAGGTTAAAAAAATGAGATTTTGCACTTTTCTTTGAAAAAAGCTTTCCTAACTCAGACACTGCCAAAGCCAGATGCTAAATGAAGATTTTATTGAAACCATCAGACTTAATCCAGAACAGAATCTGCCTTTGCATATGAAAATTGATCTGACTAGAAATAGCAGCAAAGCTATCTGAGATCCTTTCAAATGAAAATCAATGACAGTTAATAATTAAAGATAGATAGGACATGATTTCAGAAGTACCTGGTTTTTAGATTTTGGACAATATTTATTTATTTCCAATGATCCTGCTTCAGCTGAATAACAAGTATTTTGTATAAAGGAGCTCCAAAGATCAGCTTCTAATTAAAGCATTTCATTGGAGTAGATTGAGATTAAAAAGAAGATTGTTTGACTATGGGGATTAGGCAGTATAGAATTTAGATGGATCAATTGCCTGACCACACTGTATAAAAACAGTTTCATAGCTTTTATAGTAAGGCATTACTTGACACAAGCCCATCCATACTGGCATTCATATTCGTAAGAATACAAGTTAATAAAATGGATGGTTGTTTTTAATCTAAGGTACTGCTTAGCTGCACTGCAGTAGAATTAGAATTGTGTTTCATTCTATAAATTTGATATCCCAGACTACTGATGAGCAGAATTGTCAGGGGAAGTCCCGATTCATGTGAGAGGATTAGCCAATGTCTAAATTTGAACATTTTGAGGCCTAGATGCCTCATCATCATTCACCAAGGTGACTTGGTCATGGCTGTGCCATTCAGAACAACTACTATGGATAGCACTTTGGTTACAGTTCCACTTCCAGTTCAGTGCTTTTACTTGCAGTCAGATGGCATTAACGAACATTAAATGATACATATACATTTATAATGGGACTCTTTGTTCATCTACAGGAGGGAGGAAAGTGTTCCAGCAAATACAAATTAAGTGAGAACCTTAATACAAAATAAAAAGAGCCCATAGCCACTGATGTTTGAAGATACTAACCATCAAAGTAAAATATGGGTATAATGCTTAATTGCATAATCTACGGGAAGAGTTTTGTGCATGGAAACCAACTATTAAGGTAGACTGTTGTAGCAAAAACAACAGAGAAACAGGCTGTGTTCATAGAAAATATCACTAGATTAATTATGAGTTTTAATATAATTATTCAATCTAGTAATAATATTACTGAATGAAAAGACCTGAGTTTGTTCAATACACTGAACTTTAATCCAACAGATAGGACCAAATTTGTTCTATGCTGGTAAAAGAAACGGAAGCACTTTGCACACATGCAGCCATTTGATTTTTAAAGAACTTGGGCAAGCACGTTGCATGACTACACTTGTTTTGTCATTATCTGCTTGTGCAAGGATTCTGAAACTTAATGCAATTTTCTGGCTTTACACAGGACCATGGATCAAAATGTCAGTATTCTGGCAGTTTTTGCATGACAGGTAGACTAAAAAGTGGCTCCGTTGGTTGTACAAACACAGCTAGAGTGTTATGGCATTTTCAAGGCTGGCAGAAAGTTATCCCTCTTGGTTGGATCCCCCAAAATGGCATCTTTGAACAAATGCTGACCTCATTTGAGAAAGTCTGGTACTGCATGCAAGAATCCCAGGTCAACACTGCAATTCAGACTCAACCCTTAATAATTTTTATGATGGAAAGGTTTTAATGGTTAGAAGCTAATGGTACGTAAAAGCTTTGCACCAATATTTTTAAAACAGGCTTTTGTTCAAGTATAGTTACTGTCCTCTGGCATGATTCTAATCCTACTCTTTTTTAAGAGAATGGAAATAGCCGAGGTTAAACTGGTAGTAAAAAGGTCAGCTTGGCAGGGCTGACTAGAGTCAGGTAATAGATGTCACTTAAACCCTAACAAGTGAAAGTAGTACTTTTTAGTGCTGCATAGTGAGCTGAAGGACACAGTATTTGTATGAAAGCCAGCGTGTTTCAACCATGCTGAATGGCAAGAAAAACCAAATGTACAGGTATAGTATAGGGGCTACCTTGCTCAATAGTAGTAACTGTGAGAGAGATCTCAGAGTCCTAGTGGACAATCACTTAGATATGAGCCAGCAGTGTGCTGCAGCTGCCAAAAAGGCCAACACAGTGCTAGGCTGCATTAACAGAGGGATAGAATCAAGATCACGTGAAGTATTAATACCACTTTACAATGCCTTAGTAAGGCCACACTTGGAATACTGCATCCAGTTTTGGTCACCACGATGTAAAAAAGATGTTGAGACTCTAGAAAGAGTACAGAGNCCAATATCTCAGGGGCTGCCACAAAGAAGAGGGAGTCAAGCTATTTTCCAAAGCGCCTGAAGGCAGGACAAGGAGCAACGGGTGGAAGCTAACCAAAGAGAGAAGCAACCTAGAACTAAGGAGAAACTTCCTGACAGTTAGAACAATTAATCAGTGGAACAACCTGCCTCCAGAAGCGGTGAATGCACCAACATTGGAAGTTTTTAAGAAGAAACTGGACAGCCATTTGTCCGAAATGGTATAGGGTTTCCTGTCTGAGCAGGGCGTTGGACTAGATGACCTCCAAGGTCCCTTCCAACTTCTTCATCATCATCATCATCATCATCATCATCATCATCATTATTATTATTATTATTATTAATGGCTTCATTGAATTGCTGTTCTGTGCATGAATGTGTTGGACGTATCTAGCATTAGCAGGCCAAAATGAAACTGCACTTGGGAAGCATCCCAGATCACTACTGTAAAACAGCAATGTGTGCACTATCATCCTCTTCTATGACAAAACTTTTTATCTTGAGGAATATCAAGGAGTGTTCCTGCCGCTAGGAAGACTTGGACTCTCTAACTATCATTATTCTGTAGTAATGTGTTCTCTGCCCAGAGTGATTCATTTTTTTTTAATTTTTATTAATAATACAAAATTAAAAACACATTGGACATAGATATGACATCACTGGTTCCATACATCTTCCGACATTTTACAGTAGCATTAGTACTCATATAGACATATAGTTCTTGAGCTTTGCTCACTATTTATAATATAATATCAACACTTTTCCCCTTATTTCTGTATATCTATTTATCTTTTAAATATACATTTGTCTATAATCTATATTTTATTCTAACACTATACATTTGTCTTGGCTACCCTCTTATTGTCTATCCAATCATAAAATTGTTCCCAGATTTTGTAGTACTTAGTTTCACTTTTGTCCTTGAGTTCCCATGTAAGTCTATCCATTTCAGCGCAATTGAAAATTTTCAGTAATATTTCTTCTTCGGTTGGAGTATCTTTCTCTTTCCATTTTTGAGCAAAGGCTATTTGTGCCGCTGTTACTGTATGCAGTAGTAAATAATTTGTATCTTTCTTATATTTTCTTTCTATAATTCCCAATTAAAAAAAATCCGGTTTGGCCTCTATATCTATTAGCAAAATTTCTTCCAGCCATTTCTTTAATAAGTTCCAAAATTTTTGTGCCCAGAGGGATTCAGAGTTGTTCTATAGCTGCTTTGTATTCTGTCGGCAGAAATGAAAATAAGTTCTGCTTATAATACTCTACGTTAATGTTTGGAAGGGGCGTTGTCTTACCTGAACGCCTTTTCTCAGCAAAGAGGAATGTAGACTCCACGTGTGGGTGTTAATTGTCCTCTAGCCCAATCAGACCAAACAATCAAAGTCGCCACGCCCCTTCAGGGTCTGAGCATGCCCAGTTTCGAAAAAGGGCGAAGCCAGTGATTGTTCTGTACGACGTGATGGCTCCTGAGGAATT
>NW_015386942.1:468495-498100 GCF_001527695.2 Protobothrops mucrosquamatus
CGAATACAGGAAGGTGGGGGGGGAGGAGGAATGGCGATCGCCACGCTGCACAAGGCAGCGTTTGAAACGATCAGCCACTTCTCAGCAGAGAATGATTAGAAAGGGAGTCCTGGAGACTCTGGATGGGGCTGATTTTCTCCCACCAAAATTTAATAGAATTATACTACCTGTTCTAGCCTAATCAGGAGCCAAAGAAAAAACACGTCTCTCAGGGCTGAGACCAAAAAGAAACTGGGCATGCTCAGACCCTGAAGGGGCGTGGCGACTTTGATTGTTTGGTCTGATTGGGCTAGAGGACAATTAACACCCACACGTGGAGTCTACATTCCTCCCTTTGCTGGAGAATAGCTGTGTTTAGGGAGTCTAACAAGCCAACAGAAGCAGTATTAACTGCAGCGTGAAGCGTGTAGTTTGAAGTCACTGACTGTATAGAGTTAGTTCTTGAAGTTCACCTTTTGGAGCAAGGTACGTCTCGGATGTCTTAATCTTACCGAAAGTCTTCATGCCAGGCAAGATCTTTCATGGAGTTCTGATGAAAGTTTTCAAGTCAGTCATTTCACTCGTATTATTTCTACAATTATTTACTGATGTACTTTGCATCACTAGGTTCTCAACAGTGAAATACAGTGAATGTATGCTGTATTTATTGCCCTCTCCCTTCTCAAGAAGTTGTATTCCCTTCAGACATTCATTCAATGCTCCATCATACCATTGGCCACAGCCCCTATTCAGAAGAAGATTAGAGCAATAGAGCACCCTTTTCAAAACAGGGGGTCTATAGAAGTGAAAAGTTCAAGGTGAGGTCAGAAACAAGAACACGCAACCTGAGATCCAGAACCAAAAAGGTACTCTGCAGTGGGCATTCTGTATCTTTCCGCATTCCCTTAAAGAACTGGTGCTACTTCTGGGTTCACGCAGGAGCCGTGCAGGGAGATAGAGGCATTATGTTTACACCCACTTCAAAGTACTCAGTGCAACCTATTGGTGCTTTCTTAATTCAGATGTACACTTTCCTGGGGATCAGGCAGCAACCTGTGAGCCTAGAAGAGGCAGCTTTTGTTAAGGAGGTGAAGACAGAGGCAGCACCTGCGCCCATGCCTTTTCCTTTTTGAATTCAAAATGCTACACAATTATAGGCAGAACTTGTTAAACAAATAAATGGTAATTAAAGCTTGTTTCCAGAGTCGTATGTTTAAAACTGAATTAGTGTTTTGTCTTGAAACTGTTCTAGAATCCATTTAAAAAACTTTATTCTGGTTAACTAGGTTTTGAGCTGCACGTTTTTATTGAAGAAGCTTAGAAGAAAAACCATTTCTAACGATGTTCCCTAGTCTAAGGGACCATATGTAGTGAGCAGTCTTTCAATAATTTTTGTTACAAAGAACTATTGCTGGGGTGTAGAAGTCACTCTGCCAGAAAGTACAACAGAAAAGTACATTCTGAACCGCAGAAAGAGCTGCCTCAGATTTCTTACGGCAGTAGTGGCGAACCTATGGCACGCGTGCCAGAGGCAGCACTCAGAGCCCTCTCTCTGGGCAAGTGCGCCATGCCCCGGAGATGGCAACCATCCCTCTTCAACCAGCCACCCGCTAACTTGCCAAGGTCCCACATGGCTGGATGCATCCCAGCACCCATGCGCTCGCTGGCCTCTGTGTGCAGGGGCCGATGGTGTCAGGCAGCAACCGCCCCGGCCTCACCTTGCCCTGTGACAATGGCACCCCCACTCTGCCTCGCCTCACCCCGCAGGACGAGCCTCCTGTCCACCGCCCCACCTGCCAGAGACCCCCTGGATCTCCCCCAACCCTGCCCGGCCCCCACAGGCATCCCTCCCCACGAGCAACATTGATGTGATCACGTCTACCTTGGCCAACCCACCCAGTCTGCCATGACCACCACAGCCACGCCCATCCAGTGAGCCACGCCCACTTGGCACCTGGCGATAAATAAGTGGGTTTTGGGTTGCAGTTTGGGCACTCGGTCTCTAAAAGGTTCGCCATCACTGTCTTAGGGTGTATCATCTCAGACAGCGATTCTAAACCTTTTTCAATCCACTTTCTGCTCAGCAATAAGTTCATTTTAACAGGGTAGAGTGTGTGTGTGTGTAACCCAGACGCGGTTAGGTTTATAATGCCTGATAACATGGAAATAGCCACACAAAGACAAAAGCCACTCAATAAATGTCCACATTTTATTTATATACACGTAGGACTTTATGCACAACAGGAGAGCTAAAGGTGCAGTGAATGGAGTTAAGATACTGTTATTTCTCATGCCCAAAAGCACTGAAATAAAGACTATGGAAAATATACTAGAAATTTGTAATATGACGCAGCATCCCTCCCAGGCAAGTCGAAAGGGACAGGCGGGAGCCACTCCCTCGGGTGCAGGTCTGCTCCTTGCTCTCACAGTATGTAACATTTTCTCCCTTTCAAAGCAGTTCTCATAGAGACCATTCTGCCCCTACACTTCTCAAAAGTATAAAAAAACAATAGTTTGCTCCTGAGATAAGCATGCAGTAATAGTACAAATACAACCAAAGCCGGAACCTGATGAAATGACTCTTTCCAGACTTACTGTAAAGCAAGCAAAATACATAAGCCTTGAGTCTTTCTCCCCCTCCCCTCAATCAGAGAGTTGTTTTTTTTAAAAAAAAAAGAAGCCTGAAAGCAATAAAGCTTGCCTCTCTTTTTAAGCTTAAAAGGTAAACTGTCTGTTGAGACCCTTTTCCAGCAAGCAATAAAGCAGGGTCCTTTGCACTGGCACTAGAGCAGCTCACACCCCACAGATTGCACCTCCACGTTATATCCCCAAAGCCGCAGAACGTGTCGCATCGTCAGGTGCCATGGGCTTGCAGCAAGCTGCTGGGTGTAGCTCCCAAACTAGATCTTAGCTGGCTAGCGAAAGTGCTTTCCCCCCAGTGGGAACTTCTTTTTGGCCTCTTCAAGCAACAGCGACAAATTCAATCTGTGAGCAGCAAGTAGGCAACTGGACTCGGATTCACTTTCTGATTTGGTCCTCTGTGGAAGGAGTGGATGCACATGGAAATGTAGCTGTGGAAAGGATAAGGCTACCGAAATCGAAACTAGCGTTCAGTCTCTACCAGCGTTTAGCAGAAAACTTGGAAAGGTTTTGTTCTCTCAACTTTCTTAAGGTGCAAAAAAAATGGTGAAGAGTGTTGCATCCTAACGCAATATGGTCTCCGTGACACGGAGATCTTCCTTGGACTCACAGACTGAAGAGTCTCCAAAGGTCAGCTCAAGAGGAAATATATTGGAACAAATCTTTCAAAAAGACCACGTAGCAGTTCCAGGCTACAAAAGGTGTCGGTCAAGAGCACCCGTTCAAACTGAAAGAGCACAAGCTAACTTAACAGAACAAGATCAAAAACTGATAAAAAGCACAGTGAGTAGTAACCTTAGCTGAAGGAAAGAAAGAGACACTTCCATGGCAATAACTGCCAGCCATATAAAATAAATTGAATGGTGAACTCCCGTTTGGCCTTTATTAGAAAGATAAGAGAACCGTGCCTATGTATGCTAACAGTGCCTATGTATTGCTAGAAAGAGAGCTGGCTATGTATTCCGGAAGGCTGAAAAGCTGATTCATCATCTATATGAAGGCAACTACACAGTACGTGCAAAATCCTGCTATAAGAGCCATCACTATTGGACATAAGTATCAGCAAACCGTAAAGGGCAATAAACAGACTCTGCTGTTCCAGAAGGAACAGACTGAAAAGTTTATTTACAAGAGTCCTCAAAAGAGGACTTGAATGTATATAATGCATGCAAAATGGCTTTTTTGAATACAGCTCTCCTGATCAGCATCCCCTTTAACCAAGCAGGTTCAAACTCTCACATGGACCCTCTGTGCATCTTAATATTGGATCGAGTAAACTCCTGTTTTCTGATGAATTAGAAAATACAAGGGAAATATCAATACCCCAGGCTTAACCACAGGAAGAAAAGGACAAGTTGCTTTACGTCAACTGAAAAAGCCCGCCAAATGTTACCCGGAGAGTTTTGTTTTTATTTCTGCGAATTACCTCCGAGATCTCCACAGCATCTGCAATAGAGCTTTCCAGTTCAGGGACAACGGCCCTAAGTAGCATGAAAATCCTGATTACTATTTTGTGTTATTCTATCTTCAGTCATGAGGTAGAACCTACAGAGAAGTGGCAGATTACCATCAATGGTCAATGGCCTCTGTGGTTTAAAAAAAAAAAAGGTTTGGCTGCAACACTGAATGTTGCATTTTGCTTTACTGATTATGTTAGCCTATTAACAGTAACAAAAACAGAAGATGAACTAATGCTGTAGAAAAAGAAAACATAGGACAAGTTAACTTTGTTTTATGTAGATTGAATCCCATTTGTTTTTGGTTTAAGGAAGAAAGAGACCATGGATATTCAAGCATCTCTGGCCCACTTACCATGGGACATATTCTTTCTTGGACCAAGTTCCACAGCTGTTATGTAAAACAGCACCAACAGGAACATCTACTTGGCAGTTACGCGTAAGAGATCCATAAACTATTTAACAACACAACCCCGGAAGGGCTACCAGAGACCTAGTATATTCCTTTCGTTTGAAAGGTGCACTTTTGAACTAACTACCACATTTCTCAAGGCATGTGGAAGAAAGTTGAGGAAGGCAAATATTTAGTTTTCTATCTTTGGACTTGTTGTATATCTTTCGGTGCCTTTTAGAAGGCCCTATCGCCCTACAGACGTAATTTCAATTCAAAGCAAATGCCAGGCTGCAGAAGATGGGTTTGCCAAATGCCAAAAGGGATGGATGCCGTAAATCTAATTTGTATGATGAAGTCTACTTGAATTCACCCGTTCTGACAATCTGGATCTTTTCCTAATAATTCCTATGAATGTTTCCTTACACAGTTTTACCTGTACTCTCCTCTCCCAACCACTTTAGTGCTGATAAAACTGCCCAGAAGCATATGTACACATTCATACATAAGCTCTGCAAAATAAAAATAAAAAAAATTAAGGGCACGTGTATAATAAGCACCCAGGCTGATAAACTAATTCCATCTGTAATTTCTGAGCTTGGTTGCTTTAGCAGTAAAAGTTCATCAAATATACAAGGTACTCGCCAAAAACAATAACTGTCTTTTTGCTTATCTTGAAATCGAAGATTTGAATCTGGAAAGCTTATTGCTATAGAACAAAACTGTGCTTTACACTGTTTGAAAGCAAACCACAATGCTAAAATACTGACCAAAACATATTCTTACTATTTTTGTACTTCTGCACTGAGCAAAAAGAATTACTAGTCTTATGAAAACCTGGAACAGGAAAAAAAGCTATTTACAAGCTCTAGAACGTGTGGTGTAAAAATCTGAATGGTTCAAAAGTATTTTATACACATCTGTTTTAAAACGAGGCAATCATTAGACAGGAAGTAAACTCCGCCGAGTGGCTTTCTAGATCGATTTTTGTTGATAACAGCTGACGGGATAAAAAAATCCCTTCCACCCTTCAAATTTTTACAGATGTTTTGAAAGGTACTGTTGATCTAAAACAGGAGACAGAATATGGTGCCACAATCACAAAAATGTCAAGAAGTAACTCACAGAATATATATTTTTTAAAAGATCCAGGAATCAAGAGTAATGCCCGGAAGGACTGCATTACTTTCTTCCCAGCACAAAGATCTTTTTGCCTTGTGAAAAAAAAAAAGCAAGACCTAAGGTTAGTCCTGAATGGTCAATGCACCAAGGTGACTCTCTCACCTGCCTTTCAACGTAGCCTCAGCAAGGTTTGCTTCTGCAGGTCCATATTGGCACTATAAAAAGCTCAACCAGAAGTTCTTTGATGAAAAACAAAAAAAAATCCCCCAAAAATGCTTGCAGGTATTTGTATAAAGGCCATAAACACCCCAAGGGAGGCACAGATTCTACACGAGGAGTTTTAGTCAAATACTAGTTCTTCTTAAAAACGTCCACAATAGAGTCGCAAGATCACTGTCCTCAATATTAATAACATCAGTTCCCTACGGTAGCAAATCCCTTCCCACAAAGTGCATTTTCCAAGAGGTCTAGTAGCGCATTTATCTCTGCTAGGCCTAGCCTTAACCAGAGCAACCATTCTCTATGGTCCATTCAACACTTCTTGGTGCTGTGTTTTTGCTTGCAAGAGCTGCAAATTTTCTGTTGTGATATAAACATATATATATATATATATATATATGTTTACTAACTGTAGGAATAAGGCCAGCAAACACCAGCTCCCTGAGGTGAAGACAAGCACAGGTGATAGTACTCTTTACCAGAAGGCCATCCTTCAAAGCCAAACAGGTTCTTCCATCCACAGTGGGAACGAGTCTTCAAAACAAAAAGGCCAACTTCTCATCAACTGCCTCTTGAGTGCTTCACTAGTGTGGATGGAAGCTGTGTGGAAAATATCAGTTTGGCAGGGAAGGCTGTTGAAAGGGAAAGGGAAAAGGGAAAAGGGAAGGACCATTCAGCATCACAGGGTTTAGGTATGATTGAGGCTGGAGAAGAGGCTACTGGGTCTACCAGAGGAAAGAATTCATACCTGATAAAACATCATTAATCCCAGAAAGTATTTTAAGTATTTTTTTAGCTACCTTAGTGTCGTGTGAAGACAGACATCAAGACCCACTGTTGTGGACATCTGATTAGGTATTCCTGGAATTAACCATTTCAGTCAACTGCAGGAAATTGGGGAGGTATGGAAGCTTCATCAAAATGATGCAAAGCAAAATCATTAAAGCATTGCACTGGTTTGCCTTTGGTCATTTATTTCCCCAGTTGGGATGACCGGTTAATGACCAGGTTGGAGAAGATAAATGATATATTATATGTTCCCTCTAGAAGACTATTTCACATCTGCTCAGGGGCAAAAACGACAGAGTAGGGCCTGTGTAAATCATGTGCATTGATCAGCCCCCAAAGCTTGAATGTGAATGCCCATTTTGAACAAAAAAAAAGAGAAGTTCAAACCACTGTGCCGCATTGGAAAGTTGACAAGGAAGTGGACTATTGGAATCCCAACATCTACACCCACTCCTTCTTTCGGGGGGGGGGGTGTTCTACATTTCTGAAAGACAAGGGCTATACACAAGGGCTATACACAACAGATACCAAGCCCCAGACAAAATGCCCTATGCTGGAGCCATGAATTGATTTCTCCCACAAGGAGTTCAGGCTGATAGTGAAAACTGAAAACCATTTTGCCAGGATCATCCAGGATATCAAGTCCTTTGTCAAATACATTGAAACAAATTGTATTTTCAAAGCAGGAGAGTCCACTTTCTCTGTACCAATAGTGGTCCTGTCTCTTCCTATCCTTGGGAGAGAAAACTGAAGAGGCCAGCCCAAGGCTACTGATTCTCATCCCTCATCTGTCCTATTATGTTGATAAGGCTCTCTAGTCCAAACACATATCCCATATCAGGGCCATCATGTACAGTGGGGTCATCCCGAAAGCCTTTGAATGTGCTGTGTGCGAAGTCAATCATACGTACATCCACCTTGGGCTGGAAGGAGACGGATTCTGTGTTGCTGACATCTTGTAAGTTGTCAGCGAGGGAGAGGTCCACTTGTTTTAGGCGCACCTCTGCTTTGCGTTCCAGGTATGTCTCACATCGGGTATCCTTCCCATCATAAATAATGAGCAAGGAGCTGGAATAGAACCGATAAGAGGCCTGCCTCTCCAATACAGCCTTTAGACTCTGCAATTTGCTGAGGATGGGATCGAAAAGGTCCTTTCGTAGCTCTATGCCATTGTGCAGGTATTGGCAAAGGGCACTGCGAAAACCCTCAATGGAAAGACCTCTGCCATAATATTTGTTCCTGCACAAATAATGCCCTGTATTCAGCTGATAGACCTACAACACAAGGAGAAAGCGTGCATTAGTTTAGAAGCACAGTCACATTTTAGGATGGTAAGAAAACAAAGTGCTACTGATCCATTATTATTTTCTACCGACGGTCAAGGAAATATTTGTATTTTGAGATGGCAGTACTCATAAGGGCTGGCAAGAGGAAACAGAAGCATTGGATCAATCCTTCAAAATATAGTTTATACCAAGAAGAAAAAAAAGGAAGTGCCCTAATCTGCCAATTTAAATTATTACTAAGGGCATTCCTCTCCATTAGACTAAGTAGCCCAAAAAGCCCAGAGCACTAAATCAAACACAATATAGCTCAACAGTATTTCCAGGCAGATTGCTTTGTCTCCTGTGCATAATGCTAGCAGTTGTTGGATAAGGGTAGAAGCTTTAGTGTTTCCATACAGGAACAAAACCTCTTCAATCTCTTTCTTGAAATTAGTAAAACCCTGCTACACATTTTTAAAAGCCTACGGAGAAAACTGCTGACTGGGTAGCTAAATGCTTTTCAAACTAATTGCCCTAGGCATTCTCATTCCTAAGTAAAACATCCCACAAAGGTCATTAATCAAACAAAAGTTACAGAAGGAACAATTTATTTTAAAGTCACGCCATTCACATCAGCTTGGAAATTCAGAATATGGCTGTAAAATCAAGAGAAAGTTTTACAACGAAGATATTTTCCCACCCTGTGACCATCCAGCAGAGGGCACCAGCATGTAAGGAATAAAAAATACCTAGCTTTAAAAAAAAAAAGTCCCAAATCCTCTAAACCTCTAATCAATGAGGTAGTACCTTGACCAACCTACATTCCTGGTGCTTTGGGCGAACAGGCTTAGAAAAGGAGGTTAGATCCATGTTACATCTTTCCATCCTGAGAAACAAAATGCAATGCAATTTCCTCATGTCCAACCTTACTAGTCCAGTGTAATAAGGATTCTCTTATAATCTCAGACCAGGCCTGTTATTCCAGAAAGTCCCATGACTTTTATGGGAAATACCTAAGCTCTATCAGCTGGAGTACCTCTGCTGCTCAGAATTCAAGAGAACTGATCTCATTTAGCTAAGGAAGTTCACGCTATAGAGCTCTGTTGCTAAACACTGCATTATTCTGCAATTCCTCTACTCCAGGGGTCCCCAATCCTTTTGGCTGCAAGGGTTGACGGTGTCGGTGGCAGTGCACAGCAGCAGTGTGGGGGGGGAAGGGATTATCTCGCGCATGCGCAAATGAAGCTTCCCATGCTTGCCTGCCACTTGTGCAGCTCGTTTTCCGACGGGCTGCAGACTGCTACCAGTCTGCAGCCTGGGGGTTGGGGAACCCTGTTCTACCCCACTTAAAAATACAGTTCTATATTTATTTGGAAATAAATCATATCATGCCTTATGGATCTATTCCATGACAATTCACATAGCAATAGCATTTAAACTTATATCGTTTCATAGTACTTTACAGCACTTCCTAAGCAATTTACAGAGTCAGCATATGGTCCCCAACAATTTGGGTCCTCATTTTACCAACCTCGGAAGGATGGAGGGCTGAGTCAACCTTGAGCCAGTCAGGATTGAACTCCTGGCAGTCAGCAGAATTAGCCTGCAATACTGCATTTTAGCCATTGTGCCACCACGGCTCCTAGTACACATAGGATTTGTCATTCTTTTCTCCCACTGAGATCTGAATATTGTTCAGTGGTTTCAAGCGTTCCTTCTTCAGCTTTGCCCTTTAACTCACAAAGGGTTGAAAGGCTGAACTTGGATGAAAAGAGCTTGACGTTTTTTGCAATATTTGCTCATATGCTTTCCAATAACTCTAAAAATATGTGATCGGTTTAGGACAGTGATGGCGAACCTTTTAGAGACCGAGTGCCCAAACTGCAAACCCAAAACCCACTTATTTATCGCTGGGTGCCAGGTGGGCATGGCCCACTGGGTGGGCATGGCTGTGGTGGTCATGGCAGACTGGGTGGGTGTGGCCAAGGTGGGCGTGGTCACCTTGATGTTGCTTATGGGGAGGGATGGCTGTGGGGGCCGGGCAGGGTTGGGGGAGATCCAGGGGGGTCTCTGGCAGGTGGGGTGGTGGGCAGGAGGCTCATTTTGCAGGGTGAGGCGAGGCATGGCGGGGGTGCCATTGTCGCAGGGCAAGGCGAGGCAGGGGCCGGGGCGGCTGCTGCCTGACACCATTGGCCCCCGCACAGAGGCCAGCAAGCACATGGGGCCGACAGTGTCCGTCAGCAGCCATAGCCGGCCGGCCCCTCAACCGGCACACTCTGGAGTTCTGCAGCCCGCCACCAGCAATTCAGAGAAGCTGCCTCTAAGCTGGAAGGCCAGCCAACAGCTGAGGAGGTGATGCAGTGGGTCGTGCCCGGGAAAAGGAGAGCATGCGAGGCCAGGAGGGATGGGACAGTGGGGAGGGAAACCAGCCATGCTGGGATGCATCCGACCACGTGGGACCTCAGCGAGTTAGCGGGCAGCTGGTTGAAGAGGGATGGTTGCCATCTCCGGAGCATGGCACGCGTGCCCACAGAGAGGGCTCTGAGTGCCACCTCTGGCACACATGCCATAGGTTCGCCACCACTGGTTTAGGAGAAATAATGTGGTATGTATTCTGTTAATACAATCCTTTTTTTATCATTTTTATCCTATCCCACACATACCCTGTTCCCCAAATCTGTTCTGGCTGGACCATTTTTCAAAAATGGGGAAGAGATTCCAGGTTTCTGCAGAAGTTGGCACAATATCCAATGCTTCATACACACAGGAAGAGGTCAGCGGCCACATTTCGCTTGCGGTTCATACAGTACCTGCATTCCACAGACTCGGACTCCTAGTGTAGCTGAGGTGCTTTGTGCACATTTCTTCATCTGCCGAGCAGCCTTCTCCTCAGATGCATCATCCCCATGTTGTCTGGTCCCCATTTTCAAGTCAAGCACACAGGGAAGTTTGAAATGATGCACCACATTCTCCAGCAAAAGAAATTCTGAGATGCTGGTCAAGGAGAATTGGTCTCTTGAAGCTCTGTTGATTTCTACTGAAATACTAGAGGACATTCTATCACTGAGCATATGTGCAGACAGACCAAAGAATTCAAAGAAGGAAAAGAGTACTGTACTGTATGTACAACTTGGCCACCAAGAGATAGGAAGAATGTCAATTTTCCCTCTCAGAACTAATATTTGAGTGTTCGTGACTGAGTACTGGAAATGGCCAGAAGAAAACAATGTCACAGGGAACTATTTGCACCATTATAGTCAATACCTTATATCAGACATGTCAAACACAAGGCCCGGGGGCCGGATGCGGCCCGCAAAGTGGTTTCATGTGGCCCGCGAAGCCATCCTGGAAACAGTGAGGGAACGGCCCCCGCTGCCTTGGCCCAGGCCAGCCGGGAGGGAGCCAATGTACAATTTTGTGGTGGCCATCTATGCTGAAACGCATTCAGTCTTAGCTCCACAAGGTTGTCTGGAAACAGTGAGGAACCAGCCCCTGCCGTGTCGGCCCCGCCCCCTGGGTGCATGCTGGGGAAGTGTCACCCTTTGTGAGGAATGAAGAAATGCACCATCGCCTGGAAGTCGTCAGCAAATGGCCCTCGCCTACTTCACCTATCCGGCTTGATGGGTTCCGGAGGAGGGGTTTCAGCAGGCAGTGAGGCTCCTCCAGTGGACCATGCCTTGGCACTTGCCCCGGTCCCACCCCCTTCTGCCACAGACCCTCAGATCTGTCCCACTCCTGTCCAGGCCCCCACAGGCACCCTTGAATCGAACGATGTAGAGCTGGCCATGCCCACCCAATAGGCCACACCCACTCCATCCACACCCACCCAGTAGGCCATACCCACCCTGGCCACACACCCCCGCCCCTTCCGAGGGCAACTGCAATGCTGATGCGGCCCTCAGTGAAATTGAGTTTTGACACCCCTGCCTTATATGAAGAATAAAAGCAGACGTCCTTGTTAGAATCCACAGATACTGTGTAAAAGTGATCATGTTGTAAAACACTATATTGTGGCAGATTTTGCCACTTGGAGGATACTGTAGAGCTTTCGTTCCTTAGACTCCGAGCGCATGAGACTCAACTGTTGCTTGTGGCAACGCAAACTCCACGGGTTAAAGCTGATCTTCTCAGAACTAACACTACTATTTCCATCTAGCATCTGAAATGGAACATCTGAATGGAAGCTCTTGAGGCTCTTTGTGTCCTGGATGCTGTGGGGAACAACATAAGATGACAATGACGTTAAAAAGCCCTGCAATCGTAAGAACTGTTACAGCACAGAATAACATTTGGGTTGCTAAGCTTAATTCTTTCTTCTTTTTTTTAAATAATTCTCTAGAAGACAGGGAGCATGCCATGCCATGAACATATTGGCCAAACATTATCCTTTTTGTGCGTATTAAGGTGTTTGGAGGTAGCTGCCAGAAAGCCAGTGCCAATCTCTTATCATGGATCTTTGATTTTTAAAAGAAATCCAAGAGGATGCTTAAGAAAAGGAGTCTCTTAATTACCCATTAGAAGGAAAGCAAAAGAAACCAACCACAAACAACCTCCCCCCCCAAAAAAACCCACAAGCCAGTACCTTTCCGAGGTCTCAGAAGTGAGCCCTGCTTTCTCCTCCTTATGCTCACTACCACTGCCTGATTTGTTGAGGCTCCTGCGGGAGTGTTTACGACGTGGCTGGTCCCTCTCTGGTGTATCATCTTGCTCCAAGGTTTCGCTCTCCACATACGGATATGCTACCAGGTTAATGTAGCCATCACTGTCTCCCTCAAAACAGACAGACACTACACCTGCCAGAAATCAGCCATATGATTTCAGCATGCCTCACGTTAAGATTTTTAAATTAGTAGATCAGAAATAATAAAACTACTAATGGTTTTCCCAAGGAGCAGATTAGAGGGGGGGAAAAAATGAAAACGAGGCTCATAAACCCAGCTGCAGAACTACCAAGAAGAAAAAGAGGGCTAAGAAGCAATTCTATCATCTCTCCAATTTGAGTATCTCGTACCGCAATGTATTTATAGAATTCTTTTAAAAAAATAATTCTCTATAAATACTTAAGTATTTCCTCTTTTCAGTGGGTTATGTAAAGCTGCCGTGGGCTGAAAAACATAATGGTAGATCTCTGAATGAATTGCAATAGATCACTAAATGTTTTTAATTCCCACACAATGGCACCTTGGTACTCATTGCTAATTTGTTCTGGGAGGACGAGTACTGAGCAAACCACGTACTCGTGATTTACCACGTGACCCTTTATTTCGGCTGGAAGAAACAGCAAGTCACAAGACAGCCAATGCCATCAAGTTTACCTTGCATGTCAAGCATAGAGAGAAAAATGACTACTGAGACAAGATTTTTGCTTCAAAACGTATCAAGTACCAAATTCAACGAGTTTTGAAGCAGTCGAATACTGTGGTATGACTATAATTTAATTATCACAGTAAAATGTCCGACTTGTTTAGCCAAGCCAGGGGGTTCCCCAAAGTTGGAGAGATTGCAGAATTGGAGCCCCAACAGAGCTTCACGCCAGTCCTTAGTCCTGAAGGTTAGGTGGCTAGAGACAAGACAGTGTTATCCAGGGTTGGATGGTCAGCCATCAACGAAAGCAGCCTGGAGATGTCTTTTATTATGGTTGGTATATTATTCTGATGACGACTGGTCACAGTCAGCCGTATATTTACACTGGATTTGGCATTTTTATCCACCTATCAAGTCCTTCCCAAGAACTTGGGATAAGCAGGTGTGGTTGTTTGATGGAGTTAAAGATTATTCTTTTCATAATACTATTAGTTAAAATAGTATTTAATAATTATTTACAAATAATAAATGGGGGGGGTCAATGAACAATCTGGAACTTCACAAAGGGACTGGTGAATGAAGAGTTTGGAGATCTGTACCCTAGATTATTCTGCTGATATGAAAGTCTGGGATAACAGGCAATTGATTTGGAAATGTTATTTCCATTGAGGTCTGTCAGTTAAATTGGAGAATTCTTTTGTACTGTATCTTTTGCACTGGACTCCATTGGATCAAATCAGTCATCCGAACCTTAAATTTCTGCCTACCCTTGTAGAAAGCATTTGTTGTACCATAAATGGAGCAATTTAGCTTGAAGAGATACCAACTGTTGAATAATTGTTGCAAAACTGACCAATGGAAAAAGGAATTTATATACAAAAGAGAGAGAAAGAGAGAGAGAGAAATTCCACACTTTAAAATTTTCTTTTAAATAGACAGGCAACAGATATGTAATAGGTAAAAGCCTATAGATGTAAGAGAAGGACTGGCAGAGCCAGAGGGAGGAGTAAAAGGCAGGATCAGATAGAATCATTATGTAGACATAAACAAACTAAGCCCTCCTCGATTGCTGTTGATCCTTATCTAACTATAACCATGTGCTGACCATTAGCTGAGAAGATTGCTGTGTAAACTTTATAGCAATAAATCAGTTAAACTAAACATTCATATGTGGACCGGGTCTTTTGCACCTGACAATAGCACAGCAATTCCCAAATGATGGCCGTAATGGAGCCTGACCAATCCGATTTTATGGGGAGGGGTTTGCAGCAGTTGCTAAGTGAAAATAGGGTCATAAAATGAATGCAGCATTTGTTAAGCGAACCCACTGTTCTATATTGCACGGTTTTACCCAAATCCAGAAGTGCTGGGTTTTGGCAAAATCATCATGAGACTGTGGTACATTCACAAATGCAGCCATGTTGGCGAGCACCTGAAGTGTGGGCACATGACCACATTGGGGGGGGGGGCAGAATCAGACTTTCGGATTTGGATTGTAACTCCCCCCTTTTCTGGTAGGGTCGTAACTTTGAATGGACACTCGGTGACCAGTTGTAAATTGAGGACTACCTGTATATTCCACAACAGTGAACTCTTCTCTGCTAGATGGCAGAAACTATTATCAAGTTTGATTTCTTGTAAAGGAATCAATTTATGGGATAATATCCTCATCCAACTTATATCCAGCTTTTCCACCCAGATAAACATTGCCTACAATAAATATTGGCCATCACTGATCCATCTAATGCAGACATGTCAAACTTGCAACGTTACATGACGTCGCGTGACGTATCGGAGCTTTTTCCTCATTGCCGGCAATGGGGAGGGCGCGGTTTCCTAATGACACGTCCAGCCTGCGGGCTGGCAGTTTGACACCCCTGATCTAATGCAACAATAAATTTGTATAACTAAATTTTTGTTACAGAGGTAAACAAAATGAGGATGAGAGTATGTATTTAAAGGATCAGTTTTCAAATTCCAAAATGGCATAAGTGCCTTTTTTGGGAGTAGAGGAAAATATAGGGCAGCAATTTACATACTAATGGTGCACTATAAGAGCAACTAAATGTACTTTGGAGTCTGTTCCATGAAAGGTACAATAAATATTTCAGTATAGCTAGCATAGATTCAGCTCCAGTTATTAATTACTGAGTTTGTGCCCAGATAATGCCTTCCATAAGTCATCCCTGTCTGTTTGTTGGCACACTCACAACTTGCACACCAAACTTAATATTAAAGACTTTGCCTTATTAAATATTTTCCCAACAGTTTTAATAGGAAAAGCTATGTGGAATCCGGATATGTTTATCTTCCTCATTTGCTGTAATACGTTGAATATTTTAAAAAATCTGAAGCACTATAGAGAGAGGTCTGAAGATCTGTCTATGTCTGTGTATTTTTACACTCAATTCTTTTTCAGGCTTTCACATTTGTAGCTGTAAAGCCTCATCTATATTTGTAAGTAATATCCAGAGATGGAGCTCCATTTTTATTCTGTTTTAAATTTATCAGTCCTGATTTTTCTTAAAAGATTTAAATTAATTAGAATAGCAACTTTTCTGGTCCCTGCAATATCCCACTTGGTTCAGGAAATGAAATGTAGCAATTGTTTGTGATACAGTAATGCATGATCTCAAAATTCAAGGAAGACTTTATGTCTACCCAGCCCACACTTTCAACAATTTGAAACAGGACACATTTGACATACTGTACTCAGGCCTGTTAAAATTATGATTTTTTTTAACTAGAATGACCCAATTCAGTTATTCATATCACTAGTTAAAAAGATCCAAGTAATCATCACTTCCTAATACAAATGTTGTTTGATATAGCTATTATTCATCTTCATCAGAACTTATATATGTTTCATTCTGAATACATCGGTACACTCTACCCGTTATAAGGATTTTCATTAAGTTAATTTTCATCAAAAAAAATTGAATAATTATCTGTTTTATTTGATAGCAGAGCAGAAATATTAAGCAAACTACTTCAATTAATTATGGATGCTTACTGGATGTTTTTGCTATAGTACGCTAGTATAACTATCAGCAAATAGCTTATTTATACTAATTTTTATGCTTATTTAACTTTTATACTTGAATAAGTATAAAGGAAAAAAAGGAAAAAAAATTCAGTGAAATAAATATATGGCTTGTAAAACTAGTAATTCTTTTAAATGAATCAAATACAAATTCTGTTGTTTTCAACTTCAGGTGTTTTTCAAGGTTTTGGGATGCTTACCTTTGTACTCAGGTGTGAATTCCTTCATTTCTGGAGGCAAAGATTCATAAAAGCGTTGTTCCCGGGTTATGAGAGGTTTGCACACAGTGTGGTCATCGTAGCGCATCATGCTGCTGTGGCCGCCCACCTGATGGATGAAAGGCTCCAACAGGACCCCTCGGCTTCCTGTGTGGGTTGCGTTCTTGCCATGCTTCCCCACCTCCATGGTTTGACAAACACACATTGCGTAGGGCGCAAGTCACTGTGAACCCCGTACCCCTCTCGACGTACACCACCTTCCTCGTCAAAGAGTTTCTCTTTTAATAGTGGGGAGTCAATCTGATTACTTACTAAAATCCGTGGTTGTCGGACGTTTTGTTTTTTCTCTACGGTGTCTGAAACCAGTTTTCGTTACATTATTTGAGATGATATAAAACGACATTGTTAACAGGAATAACGTAGTGATGAATTGAACCCGTGTCAAGGAGTCTGAAGAGGCAAGATTCCACATTTGTTCTAAATTGTGCAGTACATCCAACAGTTAAGCTCCTACGCACAATGGCTTGTCCAATATAAACTAGGCAATTCTTTTACCATTATAGCTTAATTTCCTGTGTTTGCCTCTTGTCTGCCAAGTTTTAGGGATGGTTTTGTACTCAAAATAAGCAAGGCAGAAGTCTTGTCCCACTGCCACTGTTCTTTATTAATTAAAAGATGGAACATAGCACACGGTAAGGTTCTAACAGGAGGGGAATCTCTTTAAAATGACTGTTCAGCAATCCAGGTTTGAAGGGGAAAAGGTGATTCAGAACTAATCTGTCACTAGTCGATAACTAAAAATGGTGCATCTTTTATCTGGGTTCATCTAGAACAGGGGTCTCCAAACTTTTTGTTTTGGCAGCCTGGTGGGAGAGGGAGGGGCTTACATGTGCATGCCTTACGTGTGCATGCGCAAACGTGAATGTGGCCACATGCGCGTGCGCACGTACAAACAGGCTGGGAGCATGTGAATCACGCAAATGGGGCTGCGAGCATGCGCGTGAGGCTCTCAGCGATGGTGGTGCCTGTGTGAGGCTTGTGGCACCACCGCTTCCAGGCTCACAGCGATGCTACTACCAGCGTGATGATCGTGCCACAGTCCACAGCGCTGCCACCCCCGGTGCAAGGATCACGCCACTGCCACTGCACGAGGCTCATACTGCGGCCCACCTGCTGCTTGCGGCGCTGCCGCCGTCCACACAATACTAGCGGCGCTGCCGCTGCCCGCACACTTGTGGCAACGGTGGCACGAGGGGGGTGAGCACACGCACACACGCGTGTACTGCCCAGCTACTCACACAGCCCAGCAGCCATAGATTGGGGACCTCTGATCTAGAATATATATGTTTGAAATGTTTGCTCTGAATCATTTTTTACCCTTTGAATCAGGATAGTTGCATAGTTGTTTCTGTTTTATTAACCATAGAAGCAATAGAAAATAAATGAACTTATATAATACAGTCTAGTAAAACAAATGAAAATAAAGAGTCTGGCATTTTATATACTGCTCAAAAAAATAAAGGGAACATTTTAACATGGAACTGAAGGAGTTTGCGTTCCCTTTATTTTTTTGAACAGTATATATTTTCCTGTAACTGCTGGTAACTTTTGCCCCCAAAATTATACATGTCTATATTTCAGCTCATTCTAGAGACTTAAGAACACAATCAACTGGACACCACAAAGTGCAGGAATCAAGATGTGGATATAATATAACATAGTGGGTATTATAGCTACTAATGGCTATTCAAGAAAAAAAAATTAATACAAACACTTCAAAACAATTCTTGTCACTTTGCTACATTGACAGATTTGGCCAAAATAAAATATTCAGTGTTTAAGCTAGTTACACAGCCTATTTGTATTTAAGAGCTGATTTTTGAATTACATTGCCATCTAAAAACCATTAGATAATCATCTGCAATTGTTCGTACTCTCCACAATTTCACGTAAGTGACATTCACATGTAATGATTGCCTACATGGAAATATTTCATACTGAAGCATTAACCAAAGTGAGTTAAAAGAGCAACAGGGGACATGTGAATAAAAATTCAAAGAGAACTTGGAGTGGGAGAATGGAGCTCTAGTTTTTATTTAATTGACCTTGCCATGTTTTTAAAAAAATCCAAATGTTTCAGCTTCAAACAAGAAGGAATAGCTCAAGGAGAATTATACAACATTAGCGGAACATTCTGATGAAGCAGGAAAAAAACACCATATAACCTTAAAGGGGGAAAAGCTTAATCATCAGACTAACTAAACATAAAACAGATCCCGTTTAAATGAGTCCAGATTTACAAAATCAACAAAACAGGTTAAGTAGACATTTCCTTTCCTCTAACTATAGTCTGAATATTAAATGCACACTGATATAGGTTCCAAACAAAGCATATCTAGATTTGCATGCTGAGGACCCTTACTTAAGAGAGCCAGTTCTCACCATCCATATACGTTTTAAAGCATTTTCCTTTCAAGCTAACAACTCATGCGGCGCAAAACACACACACACACACACACACACAAAACCCCAAACATTTTGAATGCCATAAAAGTGGGAATTTTGTCAAATATAATTTCCTGCAGAATCAATGCAGGCCAAGGATTTCTTTATAGCACTGAATTCTTCCATTTGTTTTTCTTTTTATATACCATTTCATTTAGTTTCATTATCCAATTAAGTAATGAATTTAAGTTTCAATACTTCTGATCGTTAACAAGAACCTTGCTTTGACAAACATGTTTAATCTTCCTCTCCTCCTCCTCCTCCTCCTCCTCCACCACCACCACCACCACCACCACCCTTTGGATATCAAGGGAGATACAAAATTCTGTTTTTTGCTCTCCTGGCAGCCTCAACCATTTTGTTATCTGAACTCTGGTGAAGAAGTTGTGACAGCCCCAGCAAGTCAGCAATGGATTATATATCGCTACAGAAATTATAATAAGATGCAAATGGAATGATCTTCCTTTACAAGTTTCTAAAGTTAAAAATAAGCTCTGTATTTGTAATTCATATTCTCACCAGGAGTTCTCAGACATATTAAGGTTGCAGAAGTGTTTTTTTCCCCCCAGACCCTCTGATTCACAAACATGGTTATCCTCCCTCACACACAGTGGCTTTCCTGCACGAGCTTTTTGACTTTATTGCTAGGTTGGTGAGCCAGCTTCTCAAATTGATACGTTTTATTTTTGATTCGTTTTATTTATTATTATTTATATGCTGCCCACCTCGCCATTTAGCGACTCTGGGCGTCTTGAGTTTTGAGACAATTCAATCTGCCTTCTCTTTCTGAGGGATTCGAAGTGGCCTGGGAGTTGACGGCCTTCCCCTTCCCTTGACAGAAATATGCAAGAATGTTTATCTAGGTAACAAGGATTGAAACATTCTTTATCTCCTAGGAAGCAAGATAATATTCAGAAGGGGCTCAAGCAAACTGTGCGATTCACTGGAATAAAAGGAGAGGAAGTTAAAGCATAGCCAGACTTGCGAGATTCCGTTCTGTAGCCTAACTCGATAAAGTACAATACTAAACTTCCTGTGCAGTTTTTTTCTTTGCTCTCTGATCTACCTCGTGCAGTTGATACCGAGGGGCCAAAACACATAGGTTATAACACCTGCGGGAAGTCAGAGCCCCAGAGAAGGAAATATTAAAAGGGCAGAAATATATATGTCCTCGAAAGTATTTTAAAAAGCAGAAACCAACTTTGGCTCCAAATCTCTCTGCCCCAAGCAAGACCTAGCCCCATACAGATGCAGATGTAACACCATCAGAAAGTTGAAGCCAGAGCAATCAAGAAGACAAAGAGAAAATCTGCATGCCCCACCCAAACTCTAGGAGTCATTAGCCCCATCACCTGGGAAGCAGGATATGATAATAGGATTAAACCACAGATATCAAGGCCTAGAAAAACACTCAGAAATAGCCTCAAAGTTCATGCCACAGGAACAGGAAACTATTCCAANATTCCAAACAGGGCTAGAGGGGGTATAAAAAACCTTCTACCCATGTGCTCACTCTCTTTCTTCTCCTCTGCTCCTTCTTGCAAGGACCATCTTTCTTCTGCAATAAACTGTAACCTTCTTCCCAAAGGAGTCGCCATGTTTGCTTATTTATTCCCGGCTTGGATGAACCAGGATGAAGACTTACTTCTAACACACCTTACATCTGCTTTTTGTCTCAGAATAGCTGCAATATGGTATGAAATTGGAAGACATTAACACCTATCCCTTGCCATTGGTCAGATCACTCTGGCTGTTTTAGAGCTTTTTAGTGCTCCAGGAAAAATAAGCCCATTTGATCAATCCATTCCAGGTACCTGGGAGATCTAAAATTTTTCAGAGGGAGCTCGAGGGGGGGGGTCCTGACGCTCTAGTGATCAGTATAATACAGGCTGTCATTACCTCTCTGCAAGCTAACTCTGCCCAAAGCCAGGAGTTTGATCCTGACCGACACAAGATTGACTCAACCTTCCATCTTTTCGAGGTCGGTAAAATGAGGACACAGATTGTTGGGAGGGGGAATATGCTGACTCTGTAAACTGCTCAGAGAGTGCTGTAAAGCGCTGTGGTGTGGTATATAAGTCTAAGTGCTACTGCTATTTCTATCTCCTGGAACAAAATTCTTGGATAAAAGTGCCCAGAAATGGCCCTTTTCAGAACCCTGATCCTTGTTTCTCTGGAGAACACTAGGAAATATAGCAGCACAAATGACATCTAGAACACTGCTGGAGAAAGACAAAGAATAAATCCAAATGAATATGTAAATAAATCCATTTATAACACATTCCAGCAATAAGAATGGCAAAATACAGCTATTTTCCCACTGCTATTGTGTCAGGTTATCAACTAGCAGCCCTTTTTAAAATATTATCTGGAAGAACCTTAAACCTGTAAGTCTCCAGGAAGTGGATGGTGTTCTCAGATCTGTCAACACTGCCACCTAAACATTAAAACCATATCCTGTAAGCAATGGAAGTAGCAAAAAGTGTCTAGTTGTCTTTATAAACTAGACTATATCAAGATAGCAGTTACTATTCACAGAAAGAAGAGTTAAAAAATGAAGGATGGAACAGCATTATGAACTTGAGAAATCAAACAGAAATTCAAAAGCACAAAAGACTGTAATGAAATAAGTAGGAAAGATTTAGAGGGAACTGATCAATCACAAGATAACTAATGATACGACTGCAAAGATCAAATTGGAGGAGCTGCTAGTATTCATGTGTAAATATTAAGTCAATTCAAATATTCTGCCCAGTTACTCTCCCCTTAATGAAAACAAATACTATATTTAAAATTAATAAGATATGAAATATTCAACAAAACTATTTTTGAAGTTTAATATACATGTATCATGCTCAACAACTCTGCATCAAAATTATTTGTCAGATTACCCAATGTGATCCATGTTGCAAAAAATCAGGTGGCCCCTAATCATTTACTAAACCTACTTGAGAAAAGCCATTTTGAAATTTAAGCAAAAGGTTTAAACACTAGAAGTATAAGGAATTTATAATGATACCTTAATGATATTAAGAACAGTCTTGCTGAATTCAGCACAATTGTAGTTGGGGAGACATAAACATGGGAGCGCGTGATAGCAGTACAGTACTATAACTCAGGCAAGTAGCAGAAAAATATCTCCTGTTATGTTCCACCACAGGAAACATGAAAACAGTTCTTACTTTTTCAAAGTGGTGGCAAGCTGAATCTTAAGTTGAAATGGAGCACCAGAATAATACATGTGTATAAAAGTGGGCATCAAACAGATGATACATCATATGACTAACCTAATTCCTGTCACTTGATTTTGCTTGAAGCTAGAAAAAAAACGTTATATTTGTGGTCAGAGCACAATTTCCCCCGTTTGAGAAACTGGTAGGAATGAAAATGACTATTTGTACATATTATTTGTTCATTTTTTCACTAGCTCCAATTTTCTCAGTCATCTTAAGCTGCTGCTTTTTTGTTAAAAATCTTTATGTAATTATTGCTTTAGAGCAGGGGTGTCAAACTGCCGGCCCGCAGGCTGTTTGTATCATGCGGAGGCCATGCCCACCCCAGCTCTGGCAATGCAAAAAAAGTTGCGGTACGTCACAACACGTCACGTGACGTGGCAAGTTTGACACCTGTGCTTTAGAGCATAAGTTATACACAACTATAAAGTAGGGCACAAAATATAGTGATGAACATCTTTCTATATTCAAACGGTTAAAATAATTTGCATGTCTATTACTCCAACTTGTCACCTGGATTTTACAAATGCTAGTATTGCAGAAATAAATGACTGAGGATGCACTTATCAATAGCAATACAAAAAAGATGCACACAAAACAGGCTTGCAAATATTTTACATTGGTTTACACAAGTATTTCTCTACAACTGAAAACTAGTTGCGCTAACCTTCATTGTTACAAATGTAATTCACTGTTAGAAGTTTGAACTAACAACTAAGTTTTTTAATGACAGACCTATTACTACTACTGTTTTTATATTTTTCTAATTCACATAATAACCAAAGTCTTTTTGAGCAAATCACTGTGAAATTCACTTCTTCTTTTTGCCAATTATACCATTTCCTAGTGCAGAACTTATTTCTCAGATAAGGTTCCACCTCATAATTTTATAACAACATTTGATTATTGATTTCTTTCAAGTGTCCCAACAATGCACTCACCTCTACTGTAACTGAGTCTATCTAAAATTTCCTTCTGTGAGTTTAGACTAAGAAAAGGCAATATTTGGCCCTTTAGATTACACTGATAAACTACCTTGTTTATCTGTAACTACCTTACTCAAGGGAAATGGTCTGAAAATTATTCAGTTCCTGAACTATTCATATTCTAATCTAAGCCATCAAATCAGCACATCATTATCAGAAACAATTTATCATAGTTAAAAAGGAAAAACAGCTGCATACATTTAACACAAGCTATTGGAATTATTTTGCATATACACATTAATTAAACCTTGCAAGTAGCAATTCAAGGGGAAAATTGATCAGAATTTCCAAGAAAGATATGTGCCAGAACTTTCACATAAACCATATTGGGCAAAAAGATATGTGAAGATAAATATATAGCCTGCTTTCCAATACATTTACAATTTCCATCTGACATGCCCTTTATTATTATTATTATTATTATTATTGTTGTTGTTGTTGTTGTTGTTGTTGTTCCCCTATCTCTTGCTGCTTGGGACAACAACCAATCATTGCTTCTTGAGCAAGTGGATAAACAATACTAACCTGTTGGTGGAATGGTAGTATAGCGTTAGTATAGCAATAATCCTGAGAAACAGAGAGCATATGTAGCATGTAGCATTCTCTCTTTCAGGAACTGAAAGCATACATAAGTATAAACATAGTTATCATGATGGTGTTCTTTTATTGCATAAAGTGCAGAACTTGGCCTACAGCTATATCACCACCGTTGTGAGTGAATGCTCAGTTAGATGATTACAGGAAGCTGGTTCTATTAGTAAGACATCTTCATTAAAATTACTGTCAGTGATATGGTAATGATATGATAATCAAAGCCACAGTGTAGAAATAGTCTTCCTTCAAAAAGTTAACATCAATCATGGTACAACATAGCTGTGTAACTTGGCGCTCCTTTGCTTACCAAAGCAAAGCAGGACAGGACCAAATGCAACTGAAGAAGACTGACTGGATTATATACTATTCCAGGACTTGTCAGTTATTGAAAGCAAGATCCCATTGCAGTTTACAAGCTGGAGAAACAGTGCCACTGTTTTCTAATCTTTTTGTCCTGAAAAGACTAGATGTCCCACAGAATACAAAAAGAGTAATAACTGTTGCATTTTAGTAAGCCGTTCTTGCTTTCTGCTTGCACTACTACTACTACTACTAATATACCTTAGGACACAAAAGTGTATCTAAAATAACACTGAAAATCAGACAGAGCACAGTTACTATCCCAACACTTATCTAAATAAGTCAAATTCTAAATTTTGAGACTTCCTTGTTCCTCAGCAACTCCTTATGCCCAGTCTCCTCATACCATACGTACTACATCAACTCTTCCTGAACCATTTTATAGACTTCCTCCAATCTAATCCAAATGCTGTAAGTATGTGCAGAAGTCCTCGTGATATTCTTAGTCTATAAATGAAAGGTTATGATGAAACCCCATGGAGACACTGCATAGCCAAATGGGAACAAATGATTCACATTTGCCCAAGGGCTATCCTAGTGTTTTGACATAATACATAATACAGGAATGAAGCTTATTCTTCCTGTTCTGTCTTTGCAGAGGAAAATGTTGTATTGTTCACCTTTTATAAACATCTTATTTGCATAGGGCGCTGAATGATATACTGCTAAAGTAATGTGAAGCAGCAGAAGAAACACATAGGCTCTACCATTTTGTATGTGCATACATAAATGCTGAAAGCTTTATTCTCAAAAATGATGAAAATCCTTGCATCTCAAACAGGACTCCATGGTACTGAATAAATTCTGTTTCTAACTTTTGAGGTCACAGACAGAAAAGCTAGACCTCTCTCCAGAAGAAAGCTGAATATAGCCCCAAGCAATATGAAATAATATCATGTTCATTTGCTATCAAATAGTTTTCCAAATAGGAATGGTATGTATTGCCTGGAAAATCAAACTTCAGCACAGTTCCATAGGAATACCAACAGTGAAAGTAATATGGAGCCACTATGGCAAGGCAATTTTACTGTCTCAAACATTCGAACATTTCCATTACATAATTTGTATATCATGATACAATACTATATGAAGACTTTTTCAGTGACAATGATCAAAGATAAAAGCAATACTGCAGGTGCAATCTCAACACAGACTAACAAATTAATTTTATCTGCCTTGGTTAACATTTACATTAGCAAACATTTTTTGAAAAAAATCATTTCAGAACTGGCATGTCAATGCCAAAAATCTCCCACTAGAAGGCATCATTTAGCCTATAAAGTCTGCACCTACCCACCCATCTAGTGCAGCATTCAAATTATATTAAAACTCTTTTTATATCAATTTCGGTTAACAAGAAAAACACTCCAAAACATTCATCTTAGCAGATAATCCTAAAGTACAAGCAGATTAATATAAGAATTGGTATTTTTAGGTATTGGAACCCAACAGTTTAGGAAGTTACTACCATTTAGGACTGGGGTCAGAAGTAAACAAGTATACTGGTACATTTCTTTTAAAACTAACCTTCAAGCAAAATAAGATCCCTAGTCAACCCACCACTGCATTCTTTCTTTACTCACTCAAGTTTCCATACATGTGACACAGAAAATATAGGAATATTATTCTATCTGAGCAGAGACTGTGACTAGATTTCTACTGACATCGATTATGGAAGCACTGCTAGTTTGTCAATGCTTCAGACTCTTTCAGGCATATTTAAATCAAAATTCTATACAGTGAACAAATATGAAAACATATTTGACAAGGTGTAGGGATGCAGGCAGGCAATTAAGATATGATTTATCTAACACTGGAAGGTCTTAATCAATGTCTTAACCATCCATTGTTTTCCAAAGTCAGCCAAACTGATGTGCTTCTGAGAAATGTTCTCAGGCTCCATGAAGCTTCCAAGAGTTTAAAATCTGAGATGGATCAAAAAGGCAAATCTTGAAGTATCTTAACATTTTAATATAACAAATATATATCAAATACATTTCCTTTATATTACAATTTATTATACGCTACCCTAAATTTATCACTACTTTGAACAATCCTAAATCAGGTCAATTAAATCAGGTCCATGCATCATTATAAAACACAAAATCCTCCCAATCTTGATAAAATAGTGACATTTTCTTTTTTTTTAAAATATGGATTTTATATATTAATAAGACCTTCCCAAACAGTAACCAAATCTTATCCAATCTCTTTCAAGCAAAAGATTATCTAGATCAGGCATGTCAAACTCGCGACGTCACGTGATGTTGCGTGACGTATCGTGACTTTTTCCCCATTGCCGGCAATGGGGTGGGCGCGGTTTCAGTATGATGCATCCGGCCCGCAGGCCGGCAGTTTGACATGCCTGATCTAGATATTTCCATTGGTAAGCAATGATTGCTGCTAAAAGCATTTGTAGTTAAGAGAATACTTTTAAAAATAAAACTGAGGTCAAACAAGTCATATTTTAATTGCATTTGTATCCCATAAACATCAGCAACAGGGAAGCCTAGCAGTCTAAAGACAGTGAAAAAAAATATAAGGTAACTTTTTATATTCCTTCAAGGAATATAACAAAAAAAATTCCCTCTGAAACTATATATTTTATTTTATTTTTTTAAAAAATCCTACTGTGATAAGATAGTTCATTGTAGTTCCACTATGGCAGTTATCCAAGGCCAAGGAAAACAGAAAAGGGAAACAACAGATAAGATAGATGGACTGGATCAAAGGGAAGACGGGTCAAGATGACCAGGAATTGAACTCGACTTAATGGCACCTACTGTTTAGGAGGCTACAGATTAGAAACTCCTTCAAATATACCAAGAAAATAGTACCACAGATGCATAAATACAAAAAATACTCTCAAGATTACTGTAGCGAATCACAAATACTAATCGCAGTGTCACCTGAAATTTCAAACACTTCTTCAATCTCAAGAGAAGTATAGCATTTCCAGATTACAAGTAAATGAAAGATATTCATATCATTAAGCCTAGATTCTTGAACAAATTATGAACCTAACATATTCTAGGGGGCAGTAATAAGTGAATTTTAAATAAAAACTGAAAGGTATTTCCTATTTATCTCAATATGCTAATAAGAGCAGCATTCTAAGCAATGAGAATTTATTTCCAGCAATAATCTAATAATCATAATTATCAGTATGATCTCATTGCTAATTACTTGACTCTTGTCAGTGGACTGACAAGATCATTTACCAAATGCATCCATAAACATATATACAGTGTATGCAATTTTAACAGAAGCTGTTTATTAAAAAAAATAGTTCCAGGCAATTAATTAGCTGATTTCACTTGCTCTTCATAACAAAGATACTAAATTTTCGTAGACTTGTGACTCCTGCTCTAAGAGCAGCTGGCAGTCATGGCTAGGAAACCCTTTGCACAACTTCATGTGGTGCACCAATTGTACGCTTTCCTGGAACATGAGGCCCTGCGCTCAGTCATTCATGCCCTGGTAATTTTCTGCTTGGATTACTGCAACATGTTTTACATGGGGCTACTCTTGAAGAATATTTGGAAGGCTCAATTGGTCCAGAACACAACAGCATGGACAGTTTTGGAGGTACCTAGGATGGCACATATAACACCACTGTTATGCAAGTGCACTAGCTGCCAATCTGCTTCTGGATGCAATTCAATGTACTGGTTACTACCTTAAAGCCCTTCATGCCATGGGTCCAGAATATCTGCAGAACTGTATTTCCCCAACAGGATTAGCCTGTCCCACTTGTGCTGGCAGAAGGGGGCTTACTGTAGATCCCATCAACCAAAGAACTTCAGCTGGTGGGATACAGGAGAAAATCCTTTTCTGCCACAGTTCCTGCTCTTTGGAACATCTTGCCACAGGAGGTAAGATCCACACACACACTTCTTTCAGCCATCAGGAAAAACCTGGCTATGCCAGCTGACATAAGGACCTAAAGGAGAAGCTGTTGGCCGGAGTTGGTTGTGCACTAATAGACAAGGCATACTCCCCTCTCACCTCCAACTTCTTGTTTTTTAGTTTAATTTTTGTAATTTTAATCAGCTGTTATTTTTATAACTGCTGCATGTCTGTATTTTATTTTGTTGTAAGCCACTTAGAGTTGCTCTGAACTGTGAGATGGGCAGCAAATGAATTTGATAAATAAAGTGAAAATTATGCAAAACTATTTTAATGAAGAATTATCTACACTTTCCAAACATTTGAAACTTATTTCAAGTTGGTAGAGGACAAGCATTTGTATAATGTTAAAATGATGAACATATCAATGGGGGAAAAAAAGTTTGCAATATCAAAAGGCAATCCCAAAAGTTACTCTTTGTTCAGTGCATCGCAGTCATAGAGAGCTGTTACACTATAAACAACGGTCAGTCTAAAATTCAACTATAAAATATTTATTGCCCATGGAGGAAAGCCTTTTTGCTATTCCCACAATGTTTTGAATTGGGGCCAACATGCTTTGTTAGGATGTTGCCAAAAACCAACACAATTTCTCAATAAATTTAAGCAACCTTAAATCTTATATTGTTACTGCTGGTGGATGGGATAAAGTGTATGGCATACACAGCACATCCCAAGTACCCTCTGAGCAAAAGTTTCTCTAGCCTCAGAACTCTTCCCCCCCCCAACCACCTATCACTGCAGATGTCACCAACATCTGCAGGGTGTCATTCCTTACAAGCCCCCCTCCCAAATGACCCGGTGGACTCTCACAGCCAGTTGTCATCAAGGAAAGGGGCAGGCAGAGCGCTCAGAAACCGGCTGAGCAGAAAACCACAACTTCTTTCGCTTCTACCCACAGCTTTCCCCACCTGGCGCCCTCCCTGCTTGGATTATGGTCGACCATGGTCGGGGATGATGGGGTCGGGGATGATGGGATCTCACGTGAAGTTCAGTAAACTCGTCTAGAGGGCGCCAAGCGGGGGAAACGGCTCAACAGACACCTGTACCATAGACTCCTCTCGAGCAGCTTCGGCAGGATCGTCGCGAGGATCCCTATTGCCTCTCACCAGCTTCCACAGCAGCCCCTCGGCCAGAGTGGCTTTGCTGTTCCACCCGCCGGATCCCCCCGAACCGGCCTTACCTTCTCCCTGCGAGCGCTCATTCACTCCCCGATCCCCTCCCACATCCAATTCGGGAGAGGCTCCCTCCCTTTCGACCCAGATCGCTTCCTGCCGAGGACAAGGGCCCGACACTCACCAACGTGAATTTCCCCCTGCCTGGCCGGGGGGGTGCTGCTGCTGGGTCCCCCCAGGCCGGCTTCAAGACTTCCCTCACCTGCTCCCTACAGTTCGAATCAACAACAAGATGGCGGCGCCGGGAAGGTGGGCATTCTGCCGTCATAGCAACCGTGGCGCCCAAGGTCCACCTCCAAGGAAGCGAAACCAATCGCGGGTTGATCCATTACAAGCTTTCTATTGGTTCTCATTTTTATTGGATTACGTATCCGTCACTTCTTCCAAATTCTCTGCGCCTTCTTCGACTAGAACCC
>NW_015386942.1:499805-561718 GCF_001527695.2 Protobothrops mucrosquamatus
AAGGTTATCTAATTCCAAATTCAATAATAACCTATAATTTGTTGAGATTGTTCCTTTAAGTCGAGAAGGATAATTAATTTTTCAAAAGTAGTTATGATGCTGATTCCTTTATATCCTTTCTCCAGAAAGGATTTAAGTTACAGTGGTGTCAGCCAATACACATAGTAAATTACTGGTAACTCAATCTTATCCTTACTATGTAGTTCAATATCATTTTGACATTTTGACTTTTATTGGATATCCATACTCCCAATAGACACTTTCTATTTCAGTTCTTATTTATTTGTTATTCTTGAGTTCATTTGTTGTTTGTTCAGCTTCTCTCACTTGCTTCAGCTTCAGCTAGCAGCTGCTTGGGTTGATAACAAAAATACACCATTGGCTTAATTTCACCATGTTTTCTTTTATTTCAAATGCAACAGTCTGTTTTGTTTTGTTTTTTTCTACTTTTTATTTCAATCATTTCTTTTTTCCACTGTGTATTTCAATATATTTAACAACTGAATTTAGTTTATTAAAAAGAAATAATAGAATCCTATCCAATAGAATATAAACACATTTACCTGTCATTAATTATTTTTATTTAGGCAATTAATTACTTTATTGTGTAACACTGAGAATTTACATATTCCTAATGTATAATAATCTTATATTACTTCCAGTAATAAATCAAGTTGTTTCAATTGGTGCTCCAGCAGAGGGCACTTTCACATCACAGGTTTGTCCTGGCCACTACTGCACATCCCCAAAAAATTGTACTATAGACTGCAGTATTAGAGCGACATACATAATCACCATTTAGACAATATCCAAAATTTTAAAATAATACACTGTTGTAAATACCATCATTGTCCATTATATGCAGAATTTTGTTAGGAGATAAAGAAGAATAAGTTTAGTTAACAGTTAGTGGCAAGCTGCAATACTAATTCCCATGTTTTGAGCAGAAAGCTGCTCTCAGAAGACTTTCCACTCTCTTCTCTATTCTAAATACAACACATCCCCTTGAAGCAGAAAGGGAATCAATCTGGCAGACATTTGGACCACAGCTGGTCTGGAAATTGCTATTTCATACCCCCCAAATCTCTGACTTCTGATAACTTCATATGTCAGGGGAAGATTTTAATAAATAAAAATAAGTGAAATAATATGATATTATCGTGATTACACTCATTTCGAAACGGATCCCTCGTGGACCTTTTTTATACGGGGTGGTACTTAGGTTGGATTGGACGTGACTTATTTCATAATCTTTTAATGTCAATGACATAGAGTACAACGACACAAACTGAAACCTTGCGAGTGGGTTGTCCAACCACGCTAACAGTAATACAGTAATTCTTTTATTATTTCCCAGTTATTCAAACATCCCCAACAATCAGCAAGAGAAATGAAATCGAAGGAAAGAAATATGTACATGATGCTATATTGCGAAATGACACAAAACTTCAGAACCACTGAGCTACAACAGAAATGAATATGCCTAACCAGAGAAATAGATAATTTAATATTAAACTCAGTTGCTATCCCTTGTTTTTGAACCAGATTTTACAGTTCACATACAATTCTTCTGTACTCAGGCAACACTAAAAGGGCCTTTATTACAGCAATTTCTCAAAGACACATGTCTTTGTAAGATGGAGGGACAAGTGGGTTAATGTGTTGCCTTCTTCCATAATATGGAGAATTTCCAGATATAGGGACACCATAAGACGTAGTGGAAAGAACTTTTCACCGATGAAACAACCATGGAAACCAGAATAGCAAAAGAAGAAAGGAAAGTGGCAACCTCTGATTATTAAAATACATGTAACTAATGGAAAGCTACCGTTGTGCCACCATTATCAACATATATAGCAGATACCCAAGAGAGAGTTCCTGGTGTCCAGAAAGCTGTCTCTTCATTTTCCTTCATGCTCACACCCAGCGCCGTGCTCCAGTGCTGCTGTCAAACAGGTAATACTGGCCAGAGACTTGAGACAAAAAATAAGAGCTAGTTAGTTTTTTGCCTGCTTTAGTGTTACTTTTACTCTACTTTATTTTTGTAGAGCTGTCCATCTTAGAATACAGCTCTAAGACAGAAATAAGCTGAATTTCATAATGTTATACAATGTCATGAAATACCTAAAAGCTGCTCCTCTATAGAATTTGGGAAGATAGCGATTTAAACCAGAGTTGCCATCAATTTCACTTCTAAATATGAAATGGTTAGACTTTATAACATTGCACAGACTCAGAAAACTCCTAGAGACCCACCAATAGGCATTCATCCTTTTTCAACCTCTAAAGCGGGTAACATCATTTGGCAAAGCTTCTGTATTTCAAAGTTACATAAGATTGGGCCTGCTTAATACTTGAATTGCAAAACCAGCAGAGAATACAAGGGCTGCAAGTGAGACTGGAATAAAAAACAAACAAACAGGCAAATCACTAATGTGGGTCTGCGAAAAAAGCTACCTAGTATATGGAGGTGATGGAGTGGGGGGATTTTTTTTTTGCCCCAGGACTATATCTGGCCTGAATGATTTATGGTGGGCTGCAGCCAAAAAATGGGTGAGACAAGGAGGAAAAAGAACTGTCACTGATGACACAAGCATGAGCTTACAAAAATTTAAGAGTTTCTGATATACAACTTAGGCAAAAGAATGTCCATCAGGCCACAAAGGGAGAAAGAGGACCAAAGAGCTGAATGAGAGCCAATGGGAACATATGTGTGTAATCATCTATTTTCATGTAATATAATAAACTATTCTCATATAATTTCTCTCTAGATTTTTTTTTTAAAAGTACAATTCAGTGTTAATAATGATGGGAAAGGGCACAGACAGGGCGTCCTTCATCTAAAGTCAGACTTCCCAGCAAGGAATTATTGTATTACCAAGTCCTCTGCAGAGCACAACAATGTTTGGTCTCTGGCAATCATTCCTTATTATGTGTAAGGGAACCAGCAACATGCAATAGTAAAGGTTTTCAACTGGCTAAGCTCTGCAGTCTCTGCAGAAACACGTGATGTGTGACCACAACTGCAGCTCTCAGCCTCTTGCAAATAAATCCAGCTTTAGCTAAAAGATGAAGTCTGGTATTTCCTTTCTTGTAATTATATACAAGAGCTCATTTATGGGAAATTGAGAATTTATGTCCTTTCTATTGACTGATTGGACTATGCTATCTCTCTAGAGGTCAAGATGATTTAAAACTGGAGATTAAACTTACTGGGGTCTTGAGCCCGGCCATCAAATTGTTGTTCCTATAATGAGAGAGAGAGAGATGATCCACCTCTTCCCAAGGGCAAGGAACCCAAGAAGAAGAAAGAAAGCTTTCTTGAACTTAACCTTCTGTCATTTAATGACTCTCCCAGAGCAATACAGAGGCCTCATCCATATGTCCTGTTTGCCACTGCATAAGGCAGCTCACTGTTTATCAAGAAGAAAATGTCATTCTCAACTTATCCCTAGCCCACGACAGCAGCTTTTGTCAATCTTTTTTGCTATACATCAAATGTGGTGTTTTCCACATTGTTGCTCAAATAGTGTAGTGTAACCTCATTTATGACCTCATTTTGTTACGGGCAGTGCCTCCCCTCCAACTGCTTCATATACACCTCTGTGGGCATAAACCCTCCTTGCAATCCCAGGTAGCTTCCCTCCGAGGCTTTTCATCTTGTGCTGCTGGGATACCTATCCTCCTTGAGAAAGACCCTTCCCATAAAAGACTGACCCCGAGGCAGTGTCTGAAGCATAATATGCTTTCCCTATGTACCAGGAAACCCTGATGTTTGGAAACCCTGATACAGCGGTTCCTCTATGGATGAAGCACCAGTGTATCATTGAATACTTAAGAATTTCAGCTGATGTGAGTAAATTCTATTACAGCTATTTTTTTACCTGCTTGTATCTTCGTGACATCCTCCAGAGGAAAATCCTAGCTAAATGCATTGAGCAGACAGTGCCATTTTGCCTATTCTAATGCGATTTTGTCTACTCCATGAGATACTTCCTTTGCTACTTACAGCCAGCGTTCCCTTGCAATACTTAACTGACTGGCAGTCGGGATGTAACTGACAACAGTTCTGCCAGTTCCCTTTCTAGCCCAAATGGCAAGAACAAACATAAAATTGTATATTGATTTTCTGTAAGATTGGCAAATCTGTATCCAAAACTAGCCCAGCTGATGGGGCTGGGGTGGGGTTGACAATGGGTAGGAGTTTCAAGGCATTTTATCCTTCTTTTCCCCTCCATCAATGTGTGCTTTGGGCTATCTTGATAGAGGTTTACCAATCTTATGGTAGGTGGCAGACTCATAGGCATGCTAACCATTCTTCCTGCCACTTGGGTTTTCAGATGACCTGTTCAAAAATAGCCTAAGTGACAAATTATTGCTATAGAGCACCTTCACATTGATAGACTGCCTTCTGGGAAGGCGGATAAAGCCTCTGTCCTAGGAAACCTGCCACACTCACTCAAGCCTGCACCACCACACTTTAAGGACAGCAATTGATAATGGATTCCTCCAGGAATAGCTGACACTGGGTGGGAAGGAACAAAGCCACAAAATCTTGCCAAGGATAGTAGAAGAGGGAAGACAGTATGGAGGGAGAGGTTGGCTTTTTTGGTTCCTGCTCTCCAGTCACTCCACGGGAGGATGAATAGACAGCAGAAGATCATAGGTTTTCTGATATCAGCATCAAAGGAAGTGTTCCCCATTCTTCTTTTCTCCTCTCCCCACATTATGCAGACAGTTCTCTTTTTCTGCTGATGTTAAACTGGCTCCCACACTGAATAGCAGCACAATAGTCCACGGGAGACCCAAGAAAACTCGTGTTGCTGCTTCCAATCACTACTGGGAAGAGGCACTGCTATCATTATAACAAGATGGAAATAGACAAGCAAGTGCTTCAGTTGATTTTACTTTATCAAACAGTTCCCACATTCCATAAAAGGCAATATGCAGAAGAATGCAAAACGATGTGGGCCACAAGGATGATTGCAACTGATCAACTGAAGGAGACAACAGCGACTTAAGCACAGTCTTAAATGTAAAAAAAACATCAAGCTAGGCCAAGATAACATACCAGACTCTGCAAGTCAGTGACATCCTCCCCTTTCTGCTTCCTTGCTTCTTCTGTTACCTTATAATTTTCCCCCGCTTCTTTGTTCCTACACAATGTGAGACATTGCATGAAAAAAGAGCTCTTCCATTAATATCCTGACAGAAGTCTAGCAGAACCAATGACATAAAACAGTGTTTTCAACCTTGACCACTTGAAGAGGTGTGGACTTCAACTCCCAGAATTCCCCAGCCAGATTTGCTGACCTAAAAGATACAGTCTGGAGCTCTATCACAAATTAACTGATGTTAACTTTAATTTTCTCTAAGCTTGTGCCCACAAATATATGGAGACTACAGCATGACCATGCCTGTATGGCTAGGTGTACTAAGAATTACAGTCCCAATACATTTAGCCCATACAAATCCACCCCCCAATTTTTCTAGAAGCATGTGTAATGAAGGCTTTAGACACCAAGAATCATCCACAGGCCTTTGCTGCAGACAGATTATTAAAAAAAACCAGTAGCACTGATTTTTCAGCAACTGCAAAATCTCATTGCTATAGTTGTGCATGTTATACAGTAAATGAACGACATCACTATGAAAATTGTTCTCTTATCATTTTTTTAAAAGGAAAGATTGCAAAGGAATAAAAGTGACACAGAAATGAGAACAATTTATTTATTTATTTATTTTCATTGACTTATATGCCGCCCTTCTCCCCATGGGACTCAGGGCGGCTCACAGCATATTAAAACAACATAACACATTTCCCCAATAAAAGCCAATTAAAACCAAATATTTGTAGCTGTGTCTCTTATTATTAAAAATCATTAAAAATTATCCCTATTTAAAATTCTTAAACAATGTCTAATGAAATTTCTACAGCTGGGTGAGGAGATTAGTAGGGCAAATTGAAGGAGTTTCAAACTGGGTCAGGATACCCTGAATGGTCATAAGCAATTTAGAAGGGGATCACAGTACTTTTAAAAACCTAATTAGACTTGTGCAAGTGACATTGAAGCACTATTAAAACTGTATTTGGGCTTTATTCCCTGTTACCTACGTGCTCACAGCAATTCCATAAAGTTTGAGAAGTCATGTAATATAATATTTGAGAAGCCATGGAATATGTAGATTAAAACTGAATTAGTAGAAGTAATAAATTCACTTCTTGCCTAACCCTAACATTAGTGAAACCATTAACTCCTGGGGGATTATATAGATTTTTTTTTTCTTTTAAGGGGTCAAAATACCTCAAAGTGTGAGAACCACAGAACCAAAGAATAAAGCACTGATGCTTTGCATCTTACATGGCTCATCCCTCTAGACTGCCAGAAGCAGAATAATTAAAAAGCCAATATCCTGAATTTGCATAAAATATTCTGATGATAAAAGGTTATCGTTCTTTAGAGCCTTTGGATGGAGAGTTTCAAGGTGGCATAGTATTTCAACTGTTGGGAGACTTCCGGTCTTGCGCGGTAGTGACCGGTTGCAGGCTTGTGGATCTCCGCACCCCTGCGGCTAATTTCACCCTGCCAGGGGAGCCTAAATGAGTCTAAGTCGCCCTGGAGAGGCAGCGAAGAAAGAAGGGTGCCCTGGCAATTCTGGAACGACAGTGGTCATTCCGTTCAACTTGGGGAAAGCCTTCTAACCCGACAGGAGAAAGGCTGGCCATACTTCACTGAACAGCCCAAGCTACTTGCAACCGAAGTCCAAAAGTACTAACCAGCACAACAGCGAACAGCATGCTTGAAACTGGGTGAGGAATTTGATCTTCTCTTTTCTATTCTATATTTAATTTCCTGGAAAAGATCCCCAAGAAGCAAAATACCTCCGAAAGTGAAGGAGGGGGATTTCCGCGACACCCTTATGCTAACGGAAGCGGCAAATTAAACTTTTCATGGAGGATCAAAATATAAGGAAATGAAATGAATATAAAACCTGAAATTTAAAACTTAAATTTGGATAAGTCTAAAATTGTTGAATGGTTAAGACTCTGTTCTAAAGATAATTGTTCATTTTGGAAATTGAAAAACAAATAGATGCTGACACTTAGTGGTGGATGAAGACTATGACAGCTATAACTTTCATATAGGAGTTGGCAAACCCTGGGAGAAGCTAAACTATGTTTGTGACCTTTAAAACTTTAATAACAAAGAACAGCTGTGACAAAAAAGGTAATAATCTGGGCTGCAGACAAAGAGAGAACTATCAACTTCAGGAAAAAAAATCTTTTTTGAACTCTTTGGATTACAAATATCTATTTAACCGGGACTCTAAAGCTATTTGCAGAGAAAAGAAAAACTCCAATTCTTGGCCATTATGGATCAGAGACATGTAGAAAGAACATATCAAGAAAACATAAATACTCCTCAGGAGGAGATATATAGTATACTGCAACTAATTCAAACAACAATGATTTTAAATCACAAAGAAATCCAAAAACACTTTGAAAATATAAATCAATCTATTTCCAAGTTAACCCTACAACAACAAAAATTCCCAGAAAACAACAACAGAGAAGGAGCAGATAAAACAGATAAGTGGACACAAAATGGAGAATAAAGACTTAAAGATGGAACTTAACAAAACAAGGAAACATGATTTAATCCTTGTGGGAAAAAATCCACAAGAAATGGAAAAAACAACATACCCCTTAAGACTACAAAATAAATCTGAGGACAAGAAAACAGATTGGATAAAATGGACTGTAGAGATGCTAGGAACATCGGAGAGAAAGGAAATGATAAGAAAAGCGGAAAGAAAGAAAAAGATTTTCAATAAACATGGAAAGGCAAAAGCCTCGTACAAAGACATTTCACCTAATTTACTTTTTATATCTACAGTAACAGTTATGAACATATGGAAAGACTTTTTGACTCAGCAAAACACATTGATTAAGAAACATACTGGGCAAAGGAAAAAGACTAAAGTGGAAATCAAGAAAATAGATGATGGGACCTATAAGAGAGAATACTTAAAAAAGAAACATTTGTTTCAATATGGTTAAAGAAATAGAAAAGATTTTGAATATATATGTCATTTTAAGAGGGATGAATCCCTTAAATAACATAATATGCTCTTCCCCCCCCCCCTTTTAATTCTATTTCTTGATATGAGATATAAAAAAGTTGAAATGTCTTAGATAAAGGAAATGATTTAGATAATTAAATGTGATTAAATTTAAGAAAATTATAATGGACAAAAAAGAAAAAAATGTTTTGAATAAGAGTTAAAGGACCAGATGACTAGACATATTAAATGGAATATTTAAAGTTTAAACATATTTTTAACTATGGTTAAAAAGAATAAGAAATTTTGGAAACATATATATTAGCTTAGGAGGGATATATATTTTAAGTAGTATGTTATTTTTTCTTTCCTTACTCTTGCTCTCCTTTCTTTTTTACTGTTTTATCTATTCTTTAAGAAATGTAAAGGTGTTGAGATGGTTTATGTGGAAAAAATAGACTTAAATTTTTAAATGTAATTAATTTTTGAGAAAATCTTAACCAGTAAGAATACTTTGAATTTTGTGGGAGAAACAAGTTTAAATAAGGACTGTAACAGGATCTATGATGAGGTAATCAGAATGATTAGATAGAAAATAAATATTATATTGATGTGATTATTATTTTTAGGAATATTGGGAAAAAATTATATATTTCATTGTTATCTATCAAAATAATAAGAACTGTATTAATTCAATGTTTGCAAAAGAGGACATTTTGAGGAAAAGAGGAAATCAACTAAAAGCATTATGTGGATTATGGACTATAGAAATTGTTAGTGATTCTTTTACAAATGTAAATCCAGACAACACACTGTTTACCAATTATTAAGTGATCTATGTTTAAAAAAAATCAATAAAATATATTACAAAAAAAAAGAATTTCAACTGTTGGGGTGTGTTCAGTACAACCCCATCCATATCACGCTTGACACTTCTTTAGATGGACAGATGAAAATTTCCTTAAATTGTGAGTTCTATTATTAACAGAACTTGTAAAACTATTATATTGATAGCAGTTTGTTCAAATACTGTATTTACCAGTCAGTATTGGCCTGCAATTTATTGCTATATCTAGGTATATTCTTTGGCAAATGCCAATGTTTACAAATTATGTTTCTAATTCCACAGATACAGCTTTGATGTTGATGGTATGCTATCTCATTTTTCTTTGTTTCTTGGGGTTTAATTGATGGTTTGTATCTGTAGCTTATTCCAAAGTTTTGTCCACAAACTTAGACATAAAATACAGTAGTCCTCGACTTATGACCACAATTGAGCCCAACATTTATGTTGCTAAGTGAGACACTTGTTTACTGAATTTTACTCCATTTGATTCTTCCTTGCCATAATAGTTAAATGAATCACTGCAGTTGTTAAGCTAGTAACAGGGTTGTTAAGTGAATCTGGCTACCCCTTTGACTTTGCTTCTCAGAAGCTCACAAAAGGTGATCACATGACCCCTGTATACTGTGACTGTCATAAATATGAATCAGTTGCCAAGCATCCAAATTTTGATCATTTGATCATGGGGATGCTGCAACAGTTGTGTGAAAAATGGTCATAAGTCAGTGCCATTGTAACTTTGAATGGTCACTAAATGAACTGTTGTAAGTCGAGGACTACTTGTATGAGAAATAGTATTTCCCCATGAAGACGACTAGTTATCTATGACAAGAGGCGCTTACTTGTTCGGCAGCTGAGATATCTCTCCTGGTGATTTTCTGAAAGCCAAACAAGAGTAGAGTCAGTTTTCAGAAGACATCATCTCCTATTTGAATGTGGTCAGAGCTTTGAAGAGGTATGAAATAAATCATAATGTTTTTTCAGCTTGGAAAATCAGGGAATGGTTTTTTGGAGCATATAGTAAATTATAAAAAAAACGTGTTTTCCAGGCAGAGGAGAGGCCATAATATATTCTACCAAATCATATCATGCTCCTTCATTGAGGATTGCTCATCTTCGGTTTCAATTCTTTTCATCTTTTCACAATGCATCCTGAAATTGCTGATGGTAATAACTATAGCCATCCTGGACAAGGTCCATCTAAGCAGTTGCTAATAATCAACTTGATGACACATAATCAATAAGTCAATCTCTAGTTAATATTAGATTTCAAGCTAGTAACACAGATATAATTTTCCTGAATATTCACCTCCGGCAAAATTGCCAAAACAACAAACCCAAGGCAGAAAAGAAGAGGATTCCAGTGAGTGTAAGAACCACCACAAACCACGGATCTGGTGCCCAGTATGTCACAGTTCTGTGCAAAACAATCGGTTTCTTGGGGAGTATCTGAAATCATAATAGTGTAAATTTAGTATGCAGAGATACACAGCTTTTTCAGATGCTCCGCTCAGCCCAGCCAAACTCTACCCATGTAGTTCATAAAAGAGCTAAATTATTGGGTGCTGATTCTCCTTGAATTTTATATACATTTTTTTCAATCCATTCTTTGTGATAACTCAGATTCAATCTATTATCCCTTATTCAACCTGCAACAGTGCTTCAACAATGCCAGGGAATGTTTAGCCCTACACCAATTGAGAATTACAATTTACAGCAGCCCAAACTAGTATGATTTATGTTACCAGTTCTAGGAAGTTTTATTAAGAATAGATGGCAAGTTACAAATTCCCAATCAAGACTTAAAAAAAAAACCCAATTGATATTTTGGGATTCATTAAACCAAAATGCAGACCAAGATCATATGACTTTCCTGGTGATACTGCACTTCGTATCATTTGACATTCTCTCTCAGTAGCTAAGTCAGAATGCTTTACAATAGCAGAGTCATTCACTCTCACACACACATATTCCAAATCACATGGAGAGGGGAAAAAGTACCATAAAGTAACTGGAAGACTGTGATTTACACCCCAATTTGGGCATGAAAGCTAGTTGAATGACTTTGGGCCAGTCACTCTCTTTCAGCCCAACCTACTTCATAAGGTTGTCATTAAGGGGAAAATAGGAGGAAAGAGTACTATATATATTCATTACAGTGAGATAAAAATAAAGTGCTAATTCCCCAGTGCCTGAGAAAATCCAGTGGGCTTTCACATTGCCAAAGCTTACAAAGCAATCTTTAAATGCCACTTTTCTGGAGGCATCTAAATGCTTCCTTATGGAAGCCACATAGGTTGAGAAATACAGTATCCATTCTCATGATCTACTTCACAGACTGGGGAAATAGTCTGTGGGACAAATAACAAAGATGTGATAACCCCAGTGATGCAAATGGAAGAAAAAGTTTATGACCGCAACACGTATGACTGCTCACCGTAGTAGTTGTGGTGGTAGTAGGTACTGTTGTGGCCCAAGGGATCACATTAACAACAACTGTGACTGTGGTGCTGAAGCGAGGTGAGATATCACTATCTGTCACTTCCACCAGAAGCACAAAAACAAGAGGATCATATATACCATCAAGTCTATAGGAAAAGGTGTTAGGAAAAAGGGTTTGTCCTACCATGCGAAAACGCCCATTTACGTTGCCTAGAAAAGAAAAGAGCATTGCTGTTTTAAGTGAGTGTCAAATTTATTCCTAATTTAATTGCTCATAACTTTCTGCCAGAAATCCTTCTGAGAGCTATTTGAAACTGATCCACAATCATCCTCACTATTTTAGATCTCTGTCAACACCAAAACACAGTAGGCATTGTCATCCTGAGCCAATTAGTGCTCTCCCTCTTTCCTCTACAGCTGACCAATACAGGAGAACAAAAATCCAGTCAGTTGAGGGGTCCTTGGTGCTCTCTGAGCTTGCTTGTTTTCTTGCAGACGTTTCACTACCCAAACTAGGTAACATCATCGGCGATGATGTTTGGGTAATGAAACGTCTGCAAGAAAACAAGCAAGCTCAGAGAGCACCAAGGACCTCCCATGTCAACGCTGAGCTACAAATATTCTCCTTTATTGGTATCCAGTCAGTTGCCTTCTGAACTACTGAAGTGGCATTTATGGAGTAACAACCCTATAGCCACACTCTACATAAAGATGATAAATGGCTAATGACCTGCCTCATGAATCATTTTTTAAACATGTAGTTGTTTACATTGTAAAAAAATACATAAACAAATCCATCCAAAACTTCCCATTGGCAGGTGTTCCACTCCACTGTTGCATTAAAAACCTTCTGTGAGTTGTGAAAGGAATAGCATTCCTTTCATTTTTCAACAAGGTGCTCTTCCCAAAATCTGTAACCAGAGTTTCATGTAGCTATTCTGTCTGGAATGATAAGTTCTAAATGTAGGGATACCTGAAAAGACAAGCTCCAGAAAGAAGACACCTTACTAGAATTTGGGAGGGGGAGGGGGGAAGATTCCAGTTGCTGTGTTATTCCTGGCTTGAGCCAAAGAATTAGGATATAGGAAGAGACCAGTTTTCCTCCAGCGAGGAAATGGACTATCCCCTGCAGCAAGAACGATCCTATAAATAGCTGGTCCCTTTTCATTTCACTAGGCCAGGGCTTTTCAACCAGTGGTACGGGTACCACCTGTGGTACATTGGCACCTGGCAGGTGGTACGCGACCATCCTAGAAAAGTGGGAGAGGGGAATGAGCTGAACCGGTGGCAGCAGTCTGAGCAAGAGATGGCTGGAGCTGCAGAGCTGTCGGGGCTCAGCGGAAGCACCAGGATCAACGCTTCTTCAGGGCTGTCAGGGCTCAGTGGAAGCGCCAGGCTTCAGCTGGAGCTCGGAGCTGATCCTGGTGCTTCTGCTGAGCCCTGAAGAAGCACCAATCAGCTGGAATGTTGCAGCATCTCCAGGGTCTTGTGATTTACATTCAGATGCTTGGCAACTGATTCATATTTATGACGGTCACAGTGTCCCAGGATCATGTGAAGTGACCAAAACCTGCTGCAACTACCCAGCAGATAGGGGGAATAAAAACTAAATACCCCCACCCAACCCCCACTGCCAATCCTCAACAGAAATGCTCACAACAATGAAAACCTCGGACAGAAGGAAGAGCGCCGCCGGGTGGGCAGGCAGGTGTCTTGCTCGGCTGTGGCTTGGGGGCACTTTTTTCAGTGCCATTGTAACTTCGAACAGTCACTAAGCGAACTGTTGTAAGTCAAGGACTACCTGTACTTTATCACTTTTTTCCTTTTTTGGGGGAGGGTCATCAAGTTTTTGACACCTTGCTAGGTGACTGGTGGTACTCGGATGTTGCCATATCCTAAAAGTGGTACAATGGGTGAAAAGGTTGAAAAGCCCTGCACTAGGCAAAAGACAGGGTAGATTTGCCAAGCAATGAAAAATGACCCACTCTCTGCCAGCCTGCTTTTTTTATGTTCCTCCATTCCGAGTGCTCTCCCACTTGCTGGGCCAGTTGTCTCCAAGCAATTCCCACAGAAGCCCGATCATCCTCCATTTAGCTTATTTTGAACTACAATTCCCAGGGGTAAAAAGCCCTATCTTAGACCATCACTAAAAAGTCTAGGGCAAAATGAGGAAGCCTTCCAGATCTCGGAGGAAAAAATCGTTAACAACCATTTTCCAGAAACAAATTGAACCAGCTGGATGACATGACATCCCTACCTGGACAGCATCCCTGTGGAAAAAAATATGCTTTATTTCCAGCAGATTCCCACTATCATTACTATCTAGCACTAACTGGGTCCAGTTTGCTAAAACCACTTTTTGCCTACAATTTAATTCTTTAAGTGTCTTATAAGTAGCAGCAGTAATAGCCCTCATTGGTGAGCTTCTATTCTCCAACTTTTTCCCTGTTTCAAGTTCAGCTTGTTCCTTCTTTTTCCAGTCCCAAAGAAGACCCTGGTACTGATCTCTTTTAATTTATTTACACAGGCCCCGGCAATTTGCGACCCATTCCATACCACGAACAATGTTGTAGGCCAGTTTGGTTCCCCTCTCCTCATCTTCACAATTAATATCTGTGACTTCTATATTTCTGGCTTGGGTGGAATATATGGAAAACTGCAAAAATGGTTCTTTACACACAGGAGGACGATCGTTCACATCCTGGGGATATAAAAGAAATCACATTTCATGGTAGACAGTTCACAGGTTCTCAAACATTCTCCTCCTTGTTGCAATGATCAGGGACTTTCCAAAAAAACAAGCCTCCAAGCAAGAAAGATTCCCAGACCTCAGGCTTCCCCTATTGCCACAAAGAGAAATAAGCTATTGCAACATGTGTACAATTGTAATTCTACACGAATCAAATAAGAGTAAAAAAAATAGCATAAAGCGGCTATCTGCAGAAGTGATTTTGGGCTGAAAAAGTAAAACTTTCTGCAGTTGGTTATTTGCCAGATGAGGTTACAATATAGGTAGTCCCTGACATACAACCATTTGTTTAGTGACCAGCTGGCTCAGGAATTCTGGGAATTGAAGTCCACGAGTCATAAAAGAGCCAAGGTTGCCTACCCCTAGCCTAGGGATTGTGGGAGAATGGGCAGTAAGTCCAGTGCATCTAGAAGGCACCAATTTGGCTGCTGTATAACTGATCTCTCCCTATTCCCACTTGTATAAAATAAAAAAAATATCCATGCAATTTCTGTTTTCAAGGCATCGGGTTTCTAACAGAAAAGACCAACAGAAAGGCACCTTTATAGCAATAGGTAGGACAACAGGCCATGTTTCTCCTTGCAGGACATTTTAGAAGAGAGATAACCCGAAAACCGATAAAATGCACCATTAAAGAGCAGAAGTGGGAAGATACGAATATATAACACAGGATACATGTACCTATAGGCCCCACTAACCACACAGCAGATGAGTAATTGTAAATCATAGGACAAGGAGACTGTTCAAAGCTCAGCTTTTCCTAGCACAAGACTGGCCAACCTTTCTGTAAACAGAGTGGCTGTACCCCCATTTTTAAAAACTGGGGGAACATCTAGTCATGTTGCTACATAGGCTAGAGCTGAACATGTTGTCTTGTTTTGGTTTTTCTTTGTTAGGGTTAGGGTAAAACATTTAATAAACTTAATATTGTCTTTATTCAAACACACATATCCGTAGAGATATGCACATTCCTTCTCCCCCCCCCCAAAAAATAATGTCTCCAAAAGCTGTGGGTTTGGTATCTGCTGCTGCTGAATTGTTCAGCAGAGTTTCAGGGGCTATCAAGTGTGGTGGGAATCCAGCATAAAAGTCAGAGTTCCCCAGCCATCTCACTTATCAACTGCTTGATCTGGGGGATATAATTTATGGTGCACGGGGGGGGGGGGGGTAGTCAATGCTCTGTATCAACATACTGTAGCTTCTCTTCTGTTTTCAAATTACCTGCACATAAATCGTGACATTACATGTTGTTGTTCTCTGGGTGCCAGGAGCTGCTTCGTTCTCCAGGTCTTTTAGAATGACAGGCAGATGATACACTTTCTGGACTTCATAATCCAAGGGCAAAAGTACATGCAGCTGACCTGTGACATATTATAAAACTATTCTGGGTAATTTCCAGTTTAATCTGCATCCAGACCCAGCCTACTCCTCATCAATCTCTATATCCACATGCCACTCAGTTCAGCTAGCAAAAATATAGTTGGTGCTTATTTATTATACATAGAAAGTATCAAAACATTTAACTGGAAAGCTGGGGTGGAAGGCAGGCAAAAGCAGAGAAAGAAAGAAACATGAACAATGGTCAAGAATCTTCCTTCCTTCCTCCCTCCCTCCCTCCCTCCCTCCTTTCTTTCTTTTTCTTTTCTTTTCTTTTCTTTCTCCTTCATAATTAAGCTATTTGACATTCTGTCCAATAAACTGGAAAACTCTGTGGGCTTCTGTCTTTTAACTAATTATTTTTTGCAAACTTCATTTTCTTCTTTAGGAATTGTTTGTCCTAAAAGGTATAGTAGTGCCTATGCTATATTTTACCGAGTTTGGAGCCAGCCTTCCTCATACAGTTGCTAAACATACTTCAGTTCTAAAGATGGGAGATCAGTGTACTGCTGTATTCCACCTGAGGTAGTTCTGAGGCAATCAGATTCAGGCAAGTAACTAAATGAGTGAAGGAAGATCCTTAAGCTGTTCGGTAAATAAAGCTTGGGGAGGCCCTGCCAAACAAACCCACCATTACCTTACCTGTATAGGTGGTGATGTAGAAAACTCCAGCATCTGCATCCATTATACTGTATTCAATGTTATTGAATGGATAGTCTTGGTCAGTGCCATTGACATTGCCAATGCTGTATCCATACACAGTATTCTCTGGTACACTGAACACCAGTTTCGAGCACTTTGGGGAGAATTCATTCACTCGTCTTACTGTCACCAGCACAGGTACAGTGGCTGCAAGATAAAGAAAGAAACCCAGAAAGCGTATATGATGACAAAATTCCAGCAAGCACTTTGTAATCGGCAAGTAACTAAGTGCCTAACCTACATAATTACAGAAAACAAGCAAAGCTCAAATAACACATGAAGGCTACAGACCAGAAGGTTTTCAGCTAGGTTTGCCAATCAAGTGGGTGATTTGATTTTTAGAGGAAAGCAGGGATAAGACTAAGTGAGAATCTATCATCTGCTTATCTCCCAGTGATATCTCCTTCTAGGTACTTTTCACAGTGTGTTGGTTCTTAAAGGCAGACAGTCAGGAATCAACCACAAGAAATACTATAACTCTCTCTATATATAGGCTATAAGAACACAATCTCAAAAGATTGACAGGATTTCTCCTTCTGTCTCTCTTATATCAAAGACAGTCACTCTTGGGTTTCCTTGGCATACTTTTCTGCCTTCCTGGGCCAACTCCGTAATTCTCTATACATATGGGGGTGTAAGTCACACTCCTTTGTCCATTTCACTGGAAAGTTGGTCCTTAATCATACGTGATTGGGGATAGACCTGTGATCCCCCATCTTTTGGGGCCTACAATATATTTGGAATTTTGAGAACCTACCACGAGCATTTTCATAAAATAGGTACTATGGAACAACTAGTGAGAAAAAGGCAATTTACTGGAAAGCAAGCTAACGAGATTAACTCCTGCTACCTCATCTCTACCATTTCACCTTACATCTGTCTTTATTTTTTCTGGGCAGCTGGGCCTACTGCCAAACAAAACACTGGCTATAGCTACCAAATCATTTGTCATTTCCAATGCCTCTGGGGTATAGTGAAGTTCAGAAACACTGCTGGAAACAAAGATAATGCTTGAGGCGGGTGTTTTGGTCTGAACCACGGCACCTTGATTTTTTTAAGAAATCTAAAAATAAAAATAAGATCAGGTAAGATATGATGCCTGGCAGCCACAAAATGAGATGTCTGTGGCCACATTCCCACTCTGGAATCCATACTAGAGACCCATGAGGTAGGCCTATATACAGCTAAGCACCATCACATAGAGGATGAGTAGGCATATCTTTAGGAAGATTCATACGTTGGCTTAATATGGTTAGAACATAATAATAACAACACAACACTAATAACAATAACAACAATAATAATAAATTGGAAGGGACCATGCAGGTCATCTAGTCCAACCCCCTGCTCAGGCAGGAAACTCTATACCATTTCAGACAAATGGCTGTCCAGTCTCTTCTTAAAAACTTCCAGTGTTGGAACATTCACCGCTTCTGGAGGCAGGTTGTTCCACTGGTTAATTGTTCTCTCAGGAAGTTTCTCCTTAGTTCTAGGTTGCTTCTCTCCTTGATTAGTTTCCATCCGTTGCTTCTTGTCCTGCCTTCAGGTGCTTTGGAGAATAGCTTGACTCCCTCTTCTTTGTGGCAACCCCTGAGATATTGGAACACTGCTATCATGTCCCCCCTCGTCCTTCTCTTCATTAAACTAGACATACCCAATTCCAGCAACCGTTCCTTATGTGTTTTAGCCTCCAGTCCCCTAATCATCTTTGTTGCTCTTCTCTGTACTCTTTCTAGAGTCTCAACATCTCTTTTACATTGTGGTGACCAAAACTGGATGCAGTATTCCAAGTGTGGCCTTACCAAGACATTGTAAAGTGGTATTAACACCTCACGTGATCTTGACTCTATCCCTCTGTTAATGCATCACATTAATTTGCATCACAACAGCCACCCTACCATATAAGAGCTTGATTCTTTTATATTCTGCCATTCTGCTAAATTTGCTGAACTTGTATATGACTTTTAAGTGGACTGCCCTAAAAGTAATAGTCATGTTCCATTGGGAAAAGAATTATTCTAATACTTCTAGGATACTTACAGTTGTATTAAATAGCCTCTGTAACATTTCCCATTTGGTATAATTTTATTATTTCAATTGTATTCATTTTTTGATGGATTTGTCAAACATGCATTTTGGTAGTCTACCCTGGGCTTTCTGATTGATCTGCTTTCTATGGGGGAGGACACAGATCACGGGTAGCTGTTGTTTGCCTATCACAAATTTACTTAGCAATTGTCTCCAGTCAGTCTCAACCAACCGCTGTTTTTCAGTTGCTTCCTTTGGTCTCTTAGATGCCTTTACATTAATATGCTGATAACTGCTTCTATGCAAACTAATAATTGCCCTCTTTTACTTCCAATACTTCTGGGGAAAAAAGTGTGATCATTTTCAATGACTATGAAAACAGGAAATTGTTTATCAAGAAAATTACATGACATTGTAGTTGCTAAATGTGAAGCTCAATTCAAACAAGTTTTGACCTTTTACTTCTCATGCTTAAAGAATTTTGAGGACAATTCTTATTTAGGAAAAAAAAATATTTTTAGTAACGTGGTCTGTAATCTTGACTATCTTGATCCAGAGTTTCATTTTATTTTATTTTATATTTTATATGAAGGGCACGAAATTGCACAATAATATATGTTAGGTTTGCTTTTCTGCATAAAATTACATTACATTAGTCATACTTTTCTATTACATTAGTAATACTTTTCTCCAGGTCTGACAACAATGATAAACATTCTAAATTTATTTTCATCAACAAATTTCAAATGGCTATTTATGCATCCATGGTCCCAACATTTGAGGGAGATGTCTTCTAGTCCTAGAATTCTGCCAGGTTTCAACTGACTTCATCAATATCCAGGAATAACAAACTTCAAATAGTGCTTTTTAGCAATGTGGTACTTACTGGTTTGTGCAGGACTTCCTTCATCTATCACTAAAATGGTAGCCTGGTACTGAAAGTTAAGAGTGGCCATACTTTCTGAATCATAGTCCAAACTGCTATTTACCTGTCAGACCATAGGATAGAAAAATCAGGAGAAAGAAGACAGAGGTTACCTTTAGTTATTAACCCATGACAGAAAAGCTTATAGTATCTTCTACAAAAAGAGAGATCTTTCATCAACTAAGATCCAAAGCTCAAATCAGGGTCCCTAAAGCACCAAAATCTAAATGGGAATTCAGTGTCCCTTTGAGGTTTAGATGTACTGTGCATTTAAATGTAGATTTTTAGTACCGCTCACACGAATTGATGTGGAGGAATTTACTCAAGCCTTACCTGATATATACCTAGCAACTGGCTCACCTGCAAATTTGGGCCATTCATTTTAAAGCTATAAGGTGGATTCTGGTCAACTATATTGTACTTCAAGCTGCTATTCATACTCTCTCGATCATAGCAAGACAGAGACAAAATGGTCCTCCCAACGGAAATGTTCTCTGGAACTTCAGTTCTGGAATTAAGCAAAAATAATCACAAGAGGTAGAAGGTTCTGATTTCCTTGGGTTCTGATTTCTCCAAAGCATTATCCCACTGTTCCTTAACTTGCATGACTTCCAGATTTGTTGGATAATAATAATAATAATAATAATAATAATAATAATAATAATAATAATAATAATAATAATAATAATAATAATAATAATAATGATGATGATGATGATGATGATGATGATGATGATGATGATGATGATGATGATGATGATGATAAAGTTGGAAGGTACCTTGGAGGTCATCTAGTCCAACCCCCTGCTCAGGCAGGAAACCCTATACCATTTCGGCCAAATGGCTGTCCAGTTTCTTCTTAAAAACTTCCAGTGTTGGAGCATTCACCGCTTCTGGAGGCAGGTTGTTCCACTGGTTAATTGTTCTAACTGTCATGAAGTTTCTCCTTAGTTCTAGGTTGCTTCTCTCTTTGGTTAGTTTCCACCCGTTGCTTCTTGTCCTGCCTTCAGGCGCTTTGGAAAATAGCTTGACTCCCTCTTCTTTGGGGCAGCCCCTGAGATATTGGAACACTGCTATCATGTCCCCCCTCATCCTTTTCTTCATTAAACTAGACATACCCAATTCCAGCAACCGTTCCTTATATGTTTTAGCCTCTAGTCCCTTAATCATCTTTGTTGCTCTTCTCTGTACTTTTTCTAGAGTCTTAACATCTTTTTTACATCGTGGTGACCAAAACTGGATGCAGTATTCCAAGTGTGGCCTTACCAAGGCATTGTAAAGTGGTATTAATACTTCACGTGATCTTGATTCTATTCCTCTGTTAATGCAGCCTAGCACTGTGTTGGCTTTTTTGGCAGCTGCAGCACACTGCTGGCTCATATTTAAATGATTGTCCATTAGGACTCCGAGATCCCTCTCACAGTTACTATTATTGAGCAAGGTACCCCCTATACTATACTTGTACATTTGGTTTTTCTTGCCTAAATGTAGAACCTTACTTTTTTCACCATTGAATTTCATTTTGTTAGATAGCGCCCAGTGTTCAAGTATGTCCAGATCTTCCTGTATCCTAAGCCTTTCTTCTGGAGTGTTGGCTATTCCTGCCAGCTTGATGTCATCTGCAAATTTGATGAGTTCCCCATCTATCCCCTCATCCAGATCGTTGATGAAGATGTTGAAGAGCACTGGGCCCAGAACAGAGCCCTGGGGCACCCCACTACACACTTCCCTCCATGTAGATGTGGTTCCATTGAGGACCACACGCTGAGTATGGCCAGTCAGCCAGCTACGGATCCATCTGGTGGTGATGCTGTCTAACCCGCATTTTTCTATCTTATCAAGTAGTAGGTTGTGATCTACTTTGTCAAATGCCTTACTGAAGTCCAAGTAAATTATGCAGTGATTATGCAGTCAAAGCCACCACAGTCCCTGGAGCTGATCTTTAATTGGCTAAGGAATTTACCTGTATCTATTTATCTTTAAGCAATCCCAAACTCTCTTCCCACTTAGCAATCTAACTTCTATATTTCTCACTTCAGAAATAGTAGTCCTCCTAATCACCTAAATCTACCACACATGCATCCCTATGCAGAAAGTTAGACATCCTCAAATTGACTCTATTACTCTATGTTTTCTTGGCTCAAGCTACCACAATTTCCTTTGCAGAGACTTACACAAACACAGCAGGAGAACACAGGGGTCCTTCCAAGTTCTCCTGTTTCACAGTAATGTTGACAATGATGCTGGCATGATCAGCATGATTGAGTATATCATAAGCTTTCACCTCCAGCTGGGTGTTGGCTAAGCTTGGATTGCGTTTCAGATCTAAGTAGTAAGTGGTCTTGATGATACCTGAAACTGTATAATTAAAAAATACTACTTTATCAAGAAATTTAATTACAGTTGGAAAAATTAATACAAACTAAACTTAGAGAAAGAGAAAAGAATGGAAAGTAAGAATAAAAGTGCAGTAAAAAAGAAAAAGAAAGAAGAAAAGCAAAGAAAATATAATGAGGAAAAAGAAAAGAAATGAAGATGAAGTGACTTCCAACCTTCCTCACAACAAATATATTTAATAACTCTTCAACGTCTATAAACACATATCTCTTCATCTCATATCCCATCCCTTAGCTATATGCAAATTTATTAAAAAACCCAACAACAACTTTTCAACCCTGGTGTCAGCAAAAAGCCCATAAAGGGTGCCAGAACATTACAAAAAAATTAATTTTAACCTTGATTATATAAACAATTTTATATTCTTTCCTTTGACTTCTAATAATTCAATCAATTATTGTTCTAGGATTTTATTTCTCTTCAATTCTCCTTTATCCTATGACCAAGTTTTCTTCAAGGCTTTAACAAGCCTCTTGTAGATCCAATAAGAAAATATTTTTCAAATGATTCTCTTGGTTCATCATCTGTATTTTCCTTTTTTTTAAAAAAAAAAAAACTTCAGTCAGTTTCTTTGGTATATCCAGTATAATGACCTATTCAAAATTGTTCTCTTGGTCTGTCATTTGTAGTTCCACATTCTCTACCATGTCTTATTAGATGAAATCTGTTCCTCAGAACACCTATGAAAGCAGACTTTATTACTGACACTATTGATACTGTAGTTACTTAATTTATGGATCTATTCTTCAAAGATCTCCTTCAATATTTCTGATGTTATAATATTTTGTATCATTTTGTAAGTCCCAGTATTAATTAGCATTAGTATTTTTCATCTGCTGCTTAAAATCTTTAGTTCCCTCTAGTCACTGTGTCTAGTTTCTAAACTCATCACTTATCTTTTTTTTTAATTGAAAATTTTATAACATTTTACAATATAAATCCCCCCTCCCCCCAAACCCAACCCTCCCTCCCTCTCCCCCCTCACTTCCCAGAGCCAATCACAGGATTAACAATAAAATAATCATAATCTAACTAACATTAATCAACTATTAATCTAACAAATCTATAACTTCCTTTAACTCATCACTTATCTTTTATCTCACTTGCAGTTGCCATAATAACCAAAATAATTATATTTCTTACAAGAGGTTATTTTTTATAGTTAATTCAAAAATCTTATAGAAAAAGTCAATACTCCAAATTTATCTTGACCCTTAATCCACTTATAACTTTCTTAGATCAAAATCTTATTTAGCTTTTTGCTGTTTATTTCAAATTCTTAAGCTTGTAATTAATTTTTCTTTTGTTCAGAGTTGAAGATAATTTTTCCTGATGAAGACTTCAGACCTGTCATTCCAAAGGTCTCTAATAGCTTTAGAATAGTTTATACAGATAGTCCTTCAACTTACCATCATTTAATGACCATTCAAAATTACAACAGCACTGAAAAAAATGACTTATGATCGTTTTTCACAATTATGACCATTGCAGCATCGCCATGTGATCAAAATTCAGCCCTTGGCAACTGGCATGTATTTAGGACTGTTGCAGTGTCCTAGGGTCATGTGATCACATTTTGTGACTTTCTGACAAGCCAATGGGGAAGCCAGATTCATGTAACAACCATGTTACTAATTTAACAATTGCAATGATTAACAACAGTGACAAGAAAGGTCATAAAATAGGGCAAAACTCCACAACTGTCTTGCTTAATAAAGAAAATTTTAGACTCAGTTGGGGCTGTAAGGAATGCGTAGGCAAATTCCAAAGTAATTAGAAACTTAGTGTCCTTTAAAAGCTCTTCCATAGTTGTAAGCAAGATTATTTATTAGGGTTGCCAGGTGTCCACTATTTGAGCGGACAGTCCGCTTTTTTCACATTATGTTCACTATTTTTTTTTCACAAAATAGTGGACACTTTTTTATTCAAAAGCTTTATGATGAAATGGTACGTAATCTAAAGCTGTACAGTCTACTTTTTTTTACTACTTAACACCCCCCCCCACTTGTCCGCATATTTTTGGAAGCAGACCTGGCAACCCTGTCATCTCCTGAGGCTCAAACGCACCGAAAACAGCTGTCCTGCAGTCTCCTTGTGGGGAGCAGCCATTGGAGCACATATGGGCAATCCTGTCCTCTCCTTATCTGGAGAGGTCTTTACCACTTATTTTTTACTTTTGTTGCTTTTACAGAGCTGTCTTCAATTCACCATACCTCCCCTGGAGGCAGTATAATGAAGAAAGATTGATTCTCAGCCTCTTGAAGGCAGGAGGACTGGGAATTGAAAATCAGTATAGCTAGCTATTAGAGACTTCCTGAGATGGGGTGGATGCTATGGCTTACCTGGGGCTTTCATTACCTGGGTCAATGGTAAAAGAGTTTGTGCTTGGGGAGATGATCTGGTAGAGCACATTGTCCCCACTTGCGTGAACCTGTACAATGTCGGACAAAGGTGGTACATTTTCCCGTATTGAACGTGCAACTGATGATTCCCTGAATCATGAAGACAAAGGTATAAATAACTCTTTCTGAATCAAGAGTCCATTGAACACAATACTGTTTGCTCTGCCTACTTAAAGTAAAACAAATAGTTTAATGGTTTACATGGGCACAAAAATATAAATATTGATGGGGATATATCCTGAAAGAAATCTGTCCCCATGCATGTCTTCCTAAAAGTTCCAAATATATCTGGTTAATGTAATGGTATTTCGTTGAACTACAAGTATGGATCATACTCCAGTCTGTTCAATCTATGTGTCCTAGAGCTATGAGGTAGAAGAGTCAGGAAACGTATTCTTATACTGTACTAGACAACAGAAAGAGGATCAAATCTCCTCATCCCCTTTCTACAATAAATTTTAGATCTACAATTTTGTGTTCATTGCAGGGATTTCAGAAATCTCAGTAGAAAACATAACATCCCAGGAGTTCCAGAAGTGTGCAGCTTGATTCAAGCTTTGGCTGTTCTAATTCTTTCTCCAGAGAAGGGTATAAGCCATGTACGATGGATGGAGCATAGATGATTCCTCATGTGCTGGGGTTTTCATTAGTAACAAGTAGCCCTAACTCAGGCCGTGCATGATTGAGCAGACAGCATTTTCAGAGGTCCCAGCAAAGCATCATTTTGAGCAGTGCATCTTCAAATTCCAATACATATAATCTTCAACTTACAACCATTTATTTAGTAACCATTAAAAATTATAATGGCATTGAAAAAAGTGATTTATGACCAGTTTTCACACTTACAGCAGCATCCCCGTGTTCACGTGATCAGTATTTGGTTGCTTGGCAACTGGCATGTATTTATAATGGTTGCAATGTCGCTGGGTCATGTGATCACCTTTTGTGACCTTCTGACAAGCCAAGTCAATGGGAAAGCCAGATTCACTTAACAACCATGTTATTAACAACTGCAGTGATTTAACACATGTAGCAAGAAAGGAAAAACTCCATTGCTTAGCAATGGAAAATTGGGGCTCAATGGTGTTCATAAGTCAAGGACTTGGTATCATAGAGGATTCTGAGATTATACTATAAGATTAAGTGGGATTTCATGTGACCAGATCTGAAGTGATAATTATTCTCTAACGTAATTCCAATTCTGTGCCATTCATTGCAAGGGATTGTGGAGTACTGTATGCCTTTCAAGGATATAATGGGAGAGCAGGATGTCTTGGCTCTACCAATTTGTTGGCAACCCAATGTGCACATCTAAATATCACCATATCTTTCTCCCCACCCCCAATTCTCCAACTCACGTGAAACTGACTTTGTTATGGTGAACAGGGTTCACCTGGATAGACAGAGGCACTTTGCAACTTCTTGAAGCACCATCAGTGACCGCAATTTTTAGTGAGAATGTCTGCAGGGGCAATACAGGAAAAGTTAGCTGAATCCAAGAGGCCCAGTGAAGAAGCCTACAGTTCCACAGAAGCCTTAGAAACAGATAATTCCCTGAAATTATTAGGAACTATGCAATTAGAAAAGTCCAAAGGCCTGAAATGAGACATGTGGAAATCAAAGTCTAGTGGCAAAATGCTGATGAGAACAACAGAAGCTCTCTGCAGGCATACAATTCTCCTTGGGATTGTTTGGGATATGACCGAGAGCCAAGGAATAACATGTCTTGAATGGATTCCCACTATTTCAGTAGGATGCTAAGCAGATATATGTGCAACGCAAACAATAGCATATACTTTGCCAGCTTGTTCACGAGTGAAACCTGTCGCAGGTGCCCGCAGGATTCCTTCTGAAGTTATGACAAAAGGTAAGGAAGAATCCTCAATGTTGAACTGTGAGAAGGAAAGACAATGTGGAGATTATAAAGTAGACAATACCCTGCACCTGTTGCCCAGCCACTGATTCTCACCCTGTCTGAGTCACTCTTCAAAATGCCAGCTCCCCCCAGATGATCACCTCCTCTCAGATGATCCACAAAAATTCCTCCTCCCATTTGTGCATAACAATTTGTCCCTTCTTGTGATCACAGAGCTTTTCTCCAGCACATTCCTGCTTTTTCTCCCAACCACTGCACTTACGGTCAGTCTGCCTGTGCCCCGCCTCGTCAAAACAGTTGTGAAGATTGTTTCTCCAGGTCGAACGTCCTCTGAAACTTGTATAGACGGCCGTCCTATGATATATGAGAGATGGAGAAAAAAATTAACATAGTAGTGAATTGAACATGGCAACATGGGCAAGCTGAGATTGAACAGTCCCTCATTTCAGGATTATGAGACCCTTTGGGCAATTCTTCTACCACTACTCTACTCTCTTCTATTCTTGGTCAAAATAATATTTTGCTACCCTGTGCTAGTCAAGATCTGCTCCATGTTGATGGAAAATTCAACGCATCCCACTGCCTACTGACTAATCCCCATCTCATCCAACTCTACTACATTAAAATGTTCTTCATTAAAGCACTTTTATCTTTTGCTGAATGTGCCAAAACTAACTTAATCAAGGAAGCTGAAGCATTCTTACCTATGTCAGTATATCCTTTATTACACACTAATCTCTTTGCTTCATTAACTTGAACAAAGAGTTGAGCAACTTTTGTCCTTATTCCACAATTTGCAGTGAATGTTAAGGTGTACAGGTTCACCACTCTAGCATCTAGAGCAGCACTGGGACTAAGTGTCAACTGGGAATAAAAAAAAAAGCCTTGGTTTGATTCTTTTTTAAAAAAAAACAACAATTTTTATTAGTTTTCCATTTTACACCAACAGAAGCTTAAGAGCCAATGTGGAGATATGGTAGTCAATTGCAAAAGAAACAATAACATTATAAATATACAATTCACACAATGCTTCTTAAAATTTCCCTCTCTATCTATGCAGAATATTATAATCAAGTAGATTCAAATAAATTCATTCATTAATATATCTAAATATAAGTTCCCTTAATCAATAAAAACTTTCAACCGCTCAATATCAATATAATAATCAAATTAGTACAATCCCAAAACCAATTCATTCATTAATATATCGCTACATATAAATTAAATGCTTAAATCTAAACTATCTATTTAAATGATTGTAATCTCATTAGTACATTTCTAACACAAATTTTCATTAAATATATCGCTGGATATGAATTTCATTAATCAATAAACATTTACAAAAGCTCATTATCTATCCCAAAGATCCTATTTTAGACTTTATTAATTTTTCAAATATTTAAATTTAAACTATCCTATTTATTTTACTATTCAGGGGCCCAAAATTTCTCTGGTTTGATTCTTAAGTAAGCATTAGAACATAGTGTTGTCCACCAACCACTTCCCTCCCCTGTCCATCTCTGAGGGTATCTCCACCAAAGGACTGTCAGCCACTTCAAAAAGCAACCCTGGATCTCAATAATTTCTTAACATCAGCTGTGTCTGAGGGCTTAGCCAACTTATTGCTAACTCAGCAATGTGGTGTTTGAGTCCACAGTAAAAGTGATCTTTTTAAATTAAAAAGAACACACAACTCTGTGGAATTGGTGGTTAGTCTATTTCCTCATTCCAGAGTTTTTGGTAGAAACCATTTTCAGTCTCCCTTCTTAGGAGCTCTGGGATGATGACGTTTTTATTAACCTTATATTTCATCCTTTCAGTTCTTCTAGTTTATTGTTAATATGTACACCACTCTTCATCAAGTACTGCAAAATGATTTACAGAATGAATATAAAATATAAAACCAAGAATTGCAAAGAAAACCATATAATCAAATGCCATAGTCAGCAGTGAACCTATCAAAACCTCACCTGAATAAATAAATATCTTAATTCATAAAGTGTACTCTTGAGAACTACTTCATGAGCATCAAACATAGAGAGTTCTAAAGTGAAGATGCCACAAATGATGAAGTTCTTATTTAGATTACCATCATCCATTGATAACATCATAAATAAAGCCCTTCCTAAGACCTTCTCAGCTTTGGATGAGATATTCTTTACTAAACCCACCACTCCTGTTCTGCATCGGAGCAACAGAACCACAATCCCTTTTCCAACTTTGTCTTCTAGTTGCCCTCAAACCTGAGCCCTCAGATTTGTTGGACCATTACCACTTTTATCTGGGATTCTCCAAATTGTAATCTTAAAGCTTCAGAGCGCATGTGGTTGAAGGAAGCTGAAACACATAGTAGCAGGAGTCCAAATTGTTTGTAAATTATTACAAAAATTCCCCGTATCATTTAGCATTTGCTTGGCCATCAAGACAAATACTATTCCTCAAAAATCATTCTAAGATATATTGGGCTGACTATATTATCTTGTTTACCTGATAGTTGCCGGTGGATAAGGTGATTGGAGGGTTGAAAAAAGAGGAAACCGGGTAGATGCTCTTCAGGGATATATGAGGCACATCATAGATTGAGGTTGTACAATAGGCAGCTATGGTAGTCACAGGTGAATTTGGTTCCGCACTGTCTTCCAGTTCCACCCTTTTAGGAAGGTCTCTAAACATTACAGCTAAGAGAAGGATCGGCAGGAGAATGTTGATTTTATGTCACCATTAATGATAGCAAGGACCATCTGCTAAGAACTAGGAGCTTCTCCTTAATAGCGACTTTGGTCTGGAATGCTCTTCCTGATGAAATTCATGAAGCATCTATTTCTTCATCCAGCCTTGCGTGTCTAGCAGGGGTCCCCAACCTGTGGGCTGCGGCCCCCTACTGGGCCACAGCCTATTGGCCACCAGGCTGCATGAGTGGCTGGCTGGTGTGCATGTGTGCATGTGCACAGCCCCATTTGCACGAACGTCACTGCTCGCAACAGCATCGCCACAAGCGGTGTGGTCATTCATGGCCCCATTCGCACAAGTGTCACCAGAAGCATTGAGGGCATTCGTGGCTCCACTCGTGTGAGCGCTCATGGCCCCATTCAGGTAAGCAATGGGTGTTTGTGCACGCACATGCATTCACCCTACCCATCCCTTCTTTCCCCCTGCTCCAGGCCGCCAACCCCGAAAGATTGGGGGAACTCTGGTGTTTTATGGTGTTTTTTGTTTGATTCTCCTTCATTCCCTCTCTTTTTTAACTGAAGGTGCTATTTTTGCAGTGTTTTAATCTACTGATACTTTCTTGCATTTTAACTGTGGATTGTAAACTTCTTGAGTTCTATAATAATGGAAAATACATAAAAATAAATAATTGAACAAAAAGAAAGAAAATTTAAAAAAATCCTTGCTAATAAAAGATTCTTTTGTCTTCAATTATTTATTTCTAAATAAAGTTTATTTTTTAAATAAAAATGAATTTATTTCTAATTTAATAAAGAGGAGCTACTTTATCCTCTGCATTACTTTTGCATTTTTTTTATGTTTTGACTCAAAAAAATTCATATTCAATATTTAAGAACAATGAGATGACTAAGCAGAAATAGGGAACCTCTGACCCTCCTACAGCTGGATTACAATGGCCAGTAGTGAGGCTTGTCAAGAGCTGTAGTTTAGTTACATCTGGAAGGTTCCTCAATTCTCCTGTTAAGAACCTACAATTTATTTTATGGTGTTATTTGTCGAGCTCCTGCCCAGCATACTCTCTTCCGAAATGTAAGGTATGTTTTCTACCATAAGCAAAAAATATAGCAGGAATGTCAATGAGGTATGATTGAAAAAAAACAAGATGATGGGTGTAAAAACATGATTGAAGGAATTCATACATATTCAACCACATTGTCACGGCCACCATCTTCACATTTTATCCACATCATGTGAATACCCCTGAAACATAGGGGGTCCTCTTAGGCACAATGGGAAAACTGGTTCCTGAAGGATGCTTTAATATTCTCCTTATCTCCTGCTACTTGCCTCCCCAGTTATGAAACATTTATGCCCTCTAAGGCAGGACTCCAGTGATTGCCTATATTTTTCCTGTATTTTTTCTCCTGTTGCTTTTATCCTTCTGAACAAGTTCTTCACTTAGCATATAAAGAAATATGCTCCTAAATTCCTAAAGTCATCGTGAGACCCCCCCAAATTTAGGAGAGCTGTTTTGTTAATAGCGTGGGAACACATTCACGCACTGCAGGAGAAAGTTTGAACAAATATTTGTTGCAATGTAGAAAGTAAGCAGAAATGGTTTAAGAAGATCCAAAAACACATCGAGCTTTGCCTTTATTACAGATCATCCTTCTCCAAGCTTTCTGAATGTGCTGGATAACAATTTACAATGCTGGCTGAGAACGGTGGGAGGTATAGTCAAGAACATTTGCACAGTAATGGGTTTGCAAAAGCCTTGCACTAATCCAGGGGTAGGCAACCTTGGCTCTTTTATGACTCGTGGACTTCAACTCCCAGAATTCCTGAGCCAGCATGGCTGGCTCAGGAATTCTGGGAGTTGAAGTCCACGAGTCATACAAGAGCCAAGGTTGCCTACTCCTGCACTAATCTCAGCAAGCCTTTAAAAAAAAAATCCTTCTTTCCTGAAAACAATGTCTTTCAATGAATTATAGTTAAATTATATTTAGTGAACACAGATTCATGATCCATGGGAAAAAATCTAAAAACCTGTTCTTCAATGATAGGATATAAAATTATATAGAAAACCTGAAGGTCTATTGGACTATTCTAGGGAGCTAAAACGCGCAGGCTCAGTTGTATTAATTTTACTTAGTTTCAATAAAATTATTACCCACAGGAAATATTTTTCCTCCTTAAGGAAAAGATTTTACACATCCTTTCTCCTTTTCAAAACTACTTATGCAATTCTAAACCAATTAATTAATTAATAGTATTGGGGGAAAATAAAAAAGGGATGCTTTATGTATTGATTTTGGCAACACTCTACGTTTCCTGTTGAAAAAGGAATTTGCACAAAAGTGAAACAACGATCCTGTTTTGTTACCTCAGCAAAACATTTATACACCAACATAGCTGGGGAAGAAAAGGGGCAAATTCCCTCAATTCATATAGGATGGCCTGATTTTTAGGATTCTGTATGGTTCTTCGGAGGTTAAAATAAATAAACATATAGCTACATAAACAGAGAAAATTCAGCTGGCATAGTAAAAATAATTAGTAACCATCAGGCTTTTTTATAAGACTTATTTGTGGAGTTGACTAAAGAAATCTGTTATTCTCAGAAGGAATCAGTAAATCACTTAGCCCATTTGCTATCCAGTGGCAAGCTTAATTGACATTTTCTAATCTTGTTTTGAACAAATGAAATTGTGCTGTGATAATCCATCTCAACTATTTGGGCTTTTATTACTGATACATAAAAATGAGAAAATAATCTTCTGCCCAAGGTTTTAGGAACCAAAATGCTACAGCTTCCACATAGCAGACACAGAGGCGATATAGTGAGCAAAAACCAGAATTCTGATTACAGCACTGAAAATCTCTCGGCAAGCAAAGAAGAAATTTTAATGAAAAGGATAGTCTGCTAACGAGGCTATGGAAAGAATAGAGCCAGGTGAGAAAAACAACAGAATCTCTGGCTGCAGATTGTGAATTGCGGTTTGAACTGCAGCTGATTGGCAGCCTTTTCTCTTGAAATGCCCCAATTCAGACACTGGTCTATAACACTGAAGAGCAGCAAAAGTTTCCCAAGTTTTGGACAGGAAATGTTTTCCTTCCCACTTGGAGGTAGCAAGGACTGAACTGGGAACCTTCTGCATGAAAAACCTGAGCTTGCCCCTCCCTCTCCCGAGGTGCACAAGGGCTTGCTTGGCAAGACACCAGCAATTTGAAATAGATTGTTGAGCATAACCCTGCAGTTGAACATCAGAACCCTGAAACTAAGGGAGGATGTGCTGATTCAGTATATTTCTTTCCTGGTACTGAATTTGCCTTTATATCTCATTTTACTATCTTTTGAACAGTTGGGGTTTTACTCTCATTGCCATCCTGGATATCAGCTTTTAGATCATGAGGGAAATTCCCTAAACAGGCAAAGATAGTGGCACTCTTCTCCTCTAAATCAAATTCCTATAAAGTGTTTGTATAAATATGTCAGATGTAAGTCAGGAATTGTAGTTTTTAGGTGAGCTGGGTGTAAAAGGACTGGTCAAAAGCCCCCAAGCCCTCAAAGAGCTTGCTGATCAAGCAAGACTCAATTGGTTCAGAGAGTCTGTTCTTAACCCCTTTTTTCTTCCACAGCAGCCCACCAAGATGGGCAGAATGTGCCCAGGGTTTGATGGCATTTTCTGCCATTCTGCAACATTTCATATTCACCCTCCAAATAAAGCTTTGGAGTATGCGGGAGTGTAAGCGTAGCCCATGTCTGCTGTATTATAAAGCAATCCTCTGATTATGCTGTCTGAATTGGGATCGCCCGCATCTCTTTTCCCCAGGATGTCCTGGTCTCCTGGTGCTGGAGCAAAGGCTTGGAGTGAAGATTCCTCCCGTGAGCCTTCGCATCTCAGAACTGCCCCACTACTGAAGGGAAAGAGCATTGCATCTAGCAGAATAGCAGGGAGGAGATGATCAACTGAGGACAGCTGGAAAATTGAAAAAAAAAAAAAAGATAAATTCAAGAGGCAGTTCTCTATTTTATATGTCTCTAAAATAATTCCATGCCTGGGGAAAGAAGAAGTGAAACCTATTATTAATCACGTGAGATGCTTCCTGCTTCTTCTCAGGTCAAGAAAAAAAAAGCCTTTTCCCTAACTACTCTGAATTCCCAGTTCTCAGTTGCCAACAACAGATATTCCTCGTGAAGTGACAGTGTATTTTTAACCTAATAAATTTAAACCTAATTAGATATATTGCAGATTTTTTTGTTTTATTTTTATAATGTTTAATTTGGCACTAAGTTGCCTTGAAAGCTATGCTACTAGGTAGAGTGTGTCTTTTTCTTCATGATTAAGCAAATACATCAAATTTCTATCATTCTGTAGGCTCCAGATATGTTGGAATTCAGCACCCATAATTCTCTGCTAACATCTATGTTGATTGGTAGTAAAGACAGAAACCATAATAGAGGAAATCTGGGTGCCAGGTAAAAAAAGACAAAATTAAATTGAGAAATGAGTAAAGTAAATTTAAAAGACATTAGAAAGTAGATGAAACTTAGATAGAAAGAATAGGAAGAAGAGTTTAATTAAGTTTAAATAGCACAATTGGCTGGTGTTTTATTGCCATTTCTAGTTTATTTTATTGCGTTTTTGTGGTTAATTATTTGGGTTAAGGTAGAAACAATAAGGAATCTTATAACACCTTAAACGGATGCACTGAGTATCAGATGAGCTCATATGTGATAACTAATACTCCAAGGTGCCACTGGGCTCTCTGTTGCTTTTGCTTCAGCAGACTTACACAACAATCCCCTCCGGAACAAAGATTTTCATGCTCATTAAGACTCCAGAATGCTTTTGGCCTCCTCTCATCCATCATTGGATTCTAAAAATTTCCTAGGGTGCAATCATATTGTTTTAATCAAACACTGGACATTTTGTAAAGCTATAGCCCTAGGCAGCCTTGAGGCACCCTGGTGCCTATATGCCCATCTGGTGGCACATGTACTCACATACATATGCTTGGCTATAATCCATGTTTGTCTATATGAAGAGCAGTCAGCTTTGTTTTCACAGCTGTCACACATCAAAGGCTGTTCTTGTCCTGCCACTAGCAACCTTGTTTTCAAGCCATTGGTGTCTGGCCAGTAAATATGGGGTAAGCAAGTTTCCTTACCTTCAGCTCCGAAGCTTGGATCTACAGGTGGGAAGGAAATAAAAGAAGAATGTTTCTTATGCTCTGCCTGCTGTGAGTCGAGTTAACTAGCAAATATTACTCAGAAAATGCTAAATGAGAAATAAAGGCAAATATTCCCTGACTGCTTTGAACCCATTTTTATGGTGTGATTGCCTTGCCTCTTCCACATAATTTTTATGCTGTTCTGCTATTATTTATGCCGTCATTTTCCCACCCAAAACACCACCAGGTGCTATTAATCATTTTGATTCAGAATGCTCCATTTGGATTCACCCCTTCTTAGGGAAAGGTGGAAAAGTTTGCTCCAGTTTCTTTTGGATCATCTAGTTCTCTCCTCCTCTGAGAATCTAATCAAGAGCACCAACACTGCACTAATTTCCTGTGTAAATCAGGGCAGGGAAATCAGAGGCTCTGTCCCATTGTCACAAAGAATACAGGAAACCCCCTTTGGGGAACAGGGAAACTGCTTTTGTAAGACCCAGGATTGCCAAAACTTCCAAATGAAAAAAAAATATGGGGGAGGTAGATTCCTCCAGATCAAGGAATTAAGCCTGGGTGGGGTGGGGGGGGCAAAGGAGTGAGACCCCTAATTAGTCTGGGCCTGAGGACAGATCCAAATAGATGACCTGCCTGTTAAAGGGCAGAGCTAGCATAGGAAGAGCAGAGCAAGAAAAACTGCCTCCCCACCCACCCACACTTATACACACTCCAGGCAACACCTTGGAAAACAAACACAAACTAAGAAACTAAACAAGCTGTGCCTAGGTCAAGAGTTGCTTTGTTTTTGTTTTTCTCTTTTAAGAACCAGCAAGGGGAATGGAAGCCATTTGGTTTTGATCAGCCCTACAGACCCGGCTTCAATCTCTGAGCCTCCCAGCAGATGAAGAGAGGCTGCACTGGAGCTAGCTGGACTGGGTCACTTGCTCTTTGGCAAGTGGGCTATGACAGATCCCTGCAAGTGTAATTAACACCAACACCCAAATTGGAGGGGCAGTCTTGATACAAAGCAACTGCTGCACTTTGCCAGGAGGCCCATGGATTCCCATGGGGAGGGGTGTCATTTCGAGAGCCCCCTCAAACTCCCTCAAGAACCGTGCAGCTCATGTTCACTACATTACACATAGCATTTGTGCAATCAGTAGTCACTGTGTACAATCACACGCTTCAAGAGATCTGGGGGAAGTATTCTCCTGAAGCGCTTATCTACTTTCGATTCATAGTCCATTCTGTCCTTTCCACAAGTCTACAAAGTTGGGGCCCATGTGTATCGGATGCACCTCTCGCAAGCCTGACAAACTCTGGGGAGGGTAATTCAGTTCAGAAAAGCCCCTCCCCACCAAATAGTTCCCTCACCCATTGTTCAAAAGATGATCATTGGGTAGCATTGTGAGGTCCTCAATGCATCACTAATCTTGATTGTTTTGCTGCAGACGTTTCATTACAAAACTAGGTAACATCATCAGTGCTAGTGATGTCTAGCACTAATGATGTTACCTAGTTTGATAAGGAAACATCTGCCACAAAACAACCAAGCTCAGAGAGCACTAAGGGCACCACAGTTCAAACGCACAAACAAGCCCTTACCTCTCGTCCAGGCCATGAGGAGCAGAAAAAGGAGCAAAGGCCTGTCCCACTCCATTAGGCCAAGCCGCTGCATCTTGTCAAAGTCACTGACTGTCCTCTGAGTCTACGGTTGCCAGATTGTGTTGCTAAAAACACTGGGCTGGGCAGGACTTGACACAGCAAAATTCACTTGTGAAAGCTGTAGCCCTTTGCTACGAGAATCATTTTCTAAGAAATGGGGAGGGGAATAAATTAAATAAACAAGTAAATAAAACCCTGCCCAAGAAACGTTGAGAAAAATCCAAGCCACCTCACTGTTTCCGAGCTCATCTGAGCATTTTGCTGCCATTCCTTTGTCCAGAAGTGCATAAAATGCACTCCCCAAGATATTATGGGCTACTTCAACGTAAGCTTTAGCTTTAAAAGTCTTTTCAAAGACTATTTCCAAAAATAGGGCACGATTATTGGGTGTATAACTAATTCCGTTTATATTTGCTGTAAGAGGAAGGGTCATCCACTAAATCAATTTATTTATTGTTTTGACCAAGTCATAACAAATAATACAAAGCCTACAGAGGGCTTATAGAACAGAAACTAGGCTCCTGATTTTGGAAAACATTGGGGCAAAATCTTTAGAACAGGAGGGAGAAATTAAACACATAAATAAAGTTCCATGACAACCATGAAGCAAATACTGTTTGTGCATTTTTCTTTCTTTCTTTCTTTCTTTTTTAAGGAGGCTGCAACTTAGCAAATCAGGCTGTGAGAAGGAAGCGACTTCCCAGCGACTTTTTCTGATCGACCCCCGTTGCTATGTACATGTCTACTAGAGGACGAGACTTTTCCAGAGCAGAGACCTGGTCGTGCAGGCAGAGATTGGCAACGTCTTCGCGGGGGAGGGTTGGGCAACCTCAGCAAGGAAGCCTGGAGCAAACCTTTACTCAACAGTGTACTTCCTCGGAGGCTTCCTTCCTCTACTCCACCTTACAGAAGCGCTGTGGAAAAAAGGAAGGGAGAGACAAACAATAGAACATTAATATGCAGAAGCTGAATCATAAAAGCTCACAATCGGTTCTCCTGGGGGGGGGGAATGTCATATTCGCTGCTGCTGCTGATAATGATGATGATGATGACGAAATGCCACCTTTCAGACCTGGCATGCTCAGAGTGTCCACAAGAGCGCGCTGTTGCGCCGTGGTCGCGCACGTTGGCTGAAGGGCGTCAGGCAGCCTCTTCTGCCGCTCCCGAGCTCGCTTTCTCGGGCTCTCCTCTCGTAAAAATCCCTTCGAAGCTGCTCGCCGGAGGCAGAGCTGCAGCCTTTGAATCTTCGGGACAGGCTCGCCGTCATGACCGCGTCCATGGCGTAATCCTAGCAATACGATTAGCATTGTTTTCAACTTTCCAGTCTAGTTTACCGCTCTGATATTTCCTCGTGGTCTCCCATCCAAATAGGGCCGACTGATAGAGGGCAGCAAAGAATTTATTTATTTACTAGCTGTACCCGGCCACGCGTTGCTGTGGCTCAGTCTGGTAAAAGCGTGTGTTGTTTTTACGTCCAACAGATGGCGCTGTTTTTCAAAAAAAGCCATGTTTTTACCTGTCACAGGTGTGACGTCTATATAATAGTAGGTATATAAAAACACGCGCGTATTCGAATGCAACGTTGTGTCAAAATTTCAAAGCAATCGGTGAAAAACTTTCGGAGATTTAAGATTTTGAACAAATGAACATTTACATTTTTATTTATATAGATAGATTTTGTATCTCTCGGCTTCCATGTCATCCAGACTTTTGCAGATGCATCTGGTAGCTCTGTCCTGATTAAGACTGACCCTCCTTAATTTTTCTAGATCAATTAGGGTCCACTTGATGTCCAATGCTACTGGTACCCACAGTGGGAGGGGTTTTTGGATGCAAGATGGTCCCCCTCCCCCCTCCCCCCCATCATATAGTGGGCCAGAAGAAAGTCAGAAAATCTGCCCTAGTAGAGATTTTTTTTCCCGGAAATGCAAAGGATATAACAGTTCCCCTACAAGGAACTGCAGTTATAACCTGGTTTATACAGTAGACTAAATAGCCATTGGTTTCACCATGTTTTCTTCAATAATGCACGATATGCTTAGCCATCATTTACAAATTATGGTGTGTGAAACATGAGGCCTTAACCTAAGCTAACAAAATACACTGTGATTTAATGTATTGCGTGGCCCAAGCATGTAAGAGGATTCTAAAAAGAGAGATTTAAGGAATGCCAGGCTGGAGGGAAGAAAACCTTAAGTTGCAGCTGTGGCCTGCAGACCTGGGGCTCCGAGGGCTGAAGTTTGGGCATCCGCAGATTTGAATATAAATTCTGCTTCCATTTATGGTTGAATTTCCACCTTCGTATTCTTGCACTCTGATGCACAGGCCCTTGAGGGGATTATTCAGTGAGCTGGATTATGATTTATCTGACCTGTTTATGCTTAACCTCATTGCTTTGGGGAATGGCTTATGACATTTTGCAATGCTTTAATTTGTCTTTTATTTGAGACATTATGCCCTGTCCTCCCGTTCTGGATGTGGGTTTCATCTTGGTTTCTTTGTAGCTGTGGGAGACTGCTCACTATGATTCAGTTTTATTGATTCAAAAAACAGTGGCATATAACAGCGCAATGCATGTATTCTCAGAGCTTTTGGCAGAATGAATGGGCATTGTTAAAATTAAGCCAGAGCCAGCCTGATGTAACGGTTGAGCCACCAGAAATTGTGAGTTCTAGTCCTGCTTTGGGCACGAAACCAGCTGGCAACCTGGGGCCAGTCACTCTCTCTCAGCCCTAGGAAGAAAGAAATGGCAAACCGCTTTTGAAATCTTGCCAAGGTAAGTAAGTAAGTAAGTAAGTAAGTAAGTAAGTAAGTAAGTAAGTAAGTAAGTAAGTAAGTAAGTAAGTAAGTAAGTAAGTAAGTAAATAAATAAATAAATAATAAAACAAAGTGCAGAAAAGAAGAGATAACCCTGCAGTTTGGCCTAGATTGCAATGTCCTGGCAGCCCTGAGAATACAAGAATCTGCATGGGCATTTTCAGGGGAAACAAATGCAGATAAATAGATGAAGAATGAACACTTCATAGAAGTGGATAAAATACTCGCAATTGTGTGTAAAGGCTCATAGCTGAGCGTTGCTGCTGCTGCTACTAACTGCTAAAGAAGTTGTAGAGAAGCTTAAATATGTTGGATTGACGCTTCCCCCCCCTCTCCCCAACTTCTATGTGACTTTAGTACCTATTCGTCCTTCATATATGTGAAGTTGGAGCAGAAAAAGGAAGTTCTCGTGGCCTTGGCGTGAGGCCCTGGGTTGGGGGGGGATGGACTTTTGAGGGGGTTTTGTGCTTGAAGAGAACTGCCAAGTGTGGGGGGTGGAAGGCTGCACATCCGTTTCTGCAGCAGAGGAAGAACTCAGCTCCCAAGTTATATATTTCAAACTCTATAGTGTCTTGGAAGGAAGGCTTGGCTGACTGAGTCAGGAAACTCCAGAGAGCAAAACCGAATCCAAAAAACAGCCAGAGATGTTAAGAGAAAAAAGGATGTTTTAACAATGAATGGAGACCAGAGGCTGAGAAGGTTGGGGGAGAAAGTCCTGATGCGTATCTTAATGTCTTGCTTCAGGGACACTGTGCACAGCTCTTTGAAATGTTAGGCTTCTGCACAGGCTCCAGTGTGGACCATTCACATGTGATTGAAGGCATCGGCATACCAAGAAACCCAGATGGGGCCGTAGTCCCCTGTGTATCTCATATGTTCTTTATTTTGTTTTTTGTTTTTGAAAGAAACTTGATTTCTATACTGCAATGCTGTTTGTCAATTGAAATACGGGTCGTTGTTTTTATTCAGACCGAGCATTATTATTTATTAATAATGCATAAGTGTTTTTAGTAATATCCATGGCTGTATCAACATCCGAATCCCTTTTCTCTGTTGCTTTGTGGACCCTGTTGCTGAAAGCAGCTTATAAATATTTTGAAATATATAAATACATCTTCTAAAGTGATCTATGCTATTGGGGATGGGAGAGGAATGGAGAGAATCCCTAGAATACAAATTTCAGGCATCTTACATTTAGGTTTGCCAACTGACTAGAAAAAAATATATGCTGGCCTGGCATTGCCTTGTGCTTTTTAACAACAGCTTGAGGTTCAGAAAACAATAAAGCTCACAGCATGTAGATAACCAGTATCACTTGCTTGTCAAGCTGCTGTTACAGGCACTGGCGAGTTGAAAAGTTGCCAGTCTTTAAATTAATCAGCTTGCATTTCTGAGAAATAGCTGGGGCAAAGGAGGACTCACCACAAAGGCTTGTAGGTTTTGTAGCCCGGTCTCTTAGCAAGCAGTTATTTCAGAGCAGGGATTCTCCTGAATCAAAGCAAGCCAATATAGCAGGGTTGGGTTCCTGCTCAGTCTAGGATTCCATGGTACACAGCAGAGAGGTTTTCTCCAGAAGTTATACTCCGGCTGGTGCAGCACAGTTATTTTCTTGGAGAAAACTTTCAATAGGGTCAAAACGGCATAAGAGTGGCATTCATTTTCTCCAGAAGCCTTTATCAGAGTGACTGTTGCAAGACAAAGAGAGAATGTCAGGAAAGAAACATAAAGTCCAAAAATAAGGCCAGAAACCTTGCTTGCATTTTAGACTCTGTCTGGAGATGGAGATTGCACCAAGTATCCAAGGTCGAAGAAATAATGACTGTCCTCCCTTCATGTCTTTCTTGGGTAAATTAAATGTGCTCCTTGCTAATCTAACCTGCAAATCTTAATAATCCTGGAAAAGGCAAAAGTGTATGTCTCTGTGTTTGGATTTATCCAACCATGAATTTTGGATTATATTTTCCTTTCTTGGACTGATGAACCTAGACTTTTTGAAGTCCTGCAAAAGTACCGTAATTGCTTGAATTTTAAGAAAAGAATGGACAGCACCTACCATATGTGAAATGGTATAGGGCAGGGGTAGGCAACCTTGGCTCTTTTATGACTCGTGGACTTCAACTCCCAGAATTCCTGAGCCAGCATGGCTCAGCTTGGAAACTCTCTCTTTCCCCTCAGCATGGCTGGCTCAGGAATTCTGGGAGTTGAAGCCACGAGTCATAAAAGAGCCAAGGTTGCCTACCCCTAGTATAGGGTCTCCTGCCTGAGCAGGGGGTTGGACTAGAACAGGTGTCCCCAACCCCCGATCCGTGGATCAGTACCGGGCCGCAACATGCCAGCAAAGCCCCATTTGCGAGATGCAAGCAGCACACAAGATCACGCACTCTCCGGTCCGTGGAAAAACCTCTCTCTACGGAACCGGTCCCTGGTGCCCAAAAGGTTTGGGACCTCTGGACTAGAAGATCTCCAAGGTCCCTTCCAGCTCTATTCTGATTGATTGATGGCAAACACTCCAATCTGCAGCTGGGTTCCCAAGTAAAGGATTCACGTGGCCCTTCTGTGAAATGTTGAGATTAACAATAAATCAATCAGCAGTGCGATAGCTGGACTTGTGAGCAAGACTGAATTCAGTCGGCCGGAAGCTTCCTATCAATTTTCCTGGCAAGCCCTCGCACTAAAGGATGTAAGTGCAAGCCTGACCCAAAACAATCCCATTTGGGAAAGCTAAACAATTTACAAAACCTTCTGAAATGGGACAGGCCCTTTCCCTCAGCACTGCTCATGCCCTTCTCCCATGCGCCCCCGCCTCCCTTAGCCTCCCCTTGCTGATTTGGGAGGAAAAGGCCTGACTTCCTGCTATAGAAATGGCCTGAGCCCAGTGTTGTCCTTAGTCTCTTAACAGTGGGTGTGTAAGAAGGAGCTGCTGTGGCTTGTACCTGTCAGCCCTCAGGAATGAGGAAGAGGAGGAGGAGGAAGAACTGGCAGCCTGGATGGGGTACCCTCTGCACAGCAGGCAGCTTGTTTGAGAGTCCAGCTTGTGCCAGCTGGCTTGTGAGAAGATCCCTCCTATTGCCTGCCACCCAGTTCCAACTGCACACAGATGCCTTTACTTCTGATTGTGGATTCAAACCGGGATCCTGGTTTGGCAGGGAGATCCAATTACAGGGCCACGGTCTGCTGTGGGATTACTTTAGGGCCCTGCTCGCTGGGTTTTTCTGCTTGCGTCAGTTGTGATGGTTTTAGCTGCAGTGCTGTTTTCGGAAGAAAGGGTTTCTATGAGGATTTTGCTGGGCTGAATCCTACCACCATTTGCTAATCTTTAAGTAAAAATATTGCAGTGGTTGGAATTTCCTCTGATTTAATTGCTGAGGATGAGGTCAGTCAAAGAAGGACTGCGTATGAACACACTGCTCAGGGCCTCTGTGTAAATCAGCCCTTAATCCACAGGGCTTCTGTTAATAGAGCTGGTTGCCAACCTGCATCCTGCTCAGCAAACAGCTACATACGGTATATGAACCCAGTCTCCTGTTTCCAACAGTGCTCTCAGTGTCCCCAGGAAATCCATGAGGTGGACATAAATAAAACACCTCTTCTCTAGACAGAAAGAATGCGCTACACCCATATATTGATACAAGTTTGGTTTAAAAAAAAAAGAGGCTCCAATGGCTCAAATAAGCAAGTCAAGCTGTCTCTATAAAAATAGTGCTGTTATTATGGTATTATGGGTGATTACACTGGATTTGGCATTTTTTGTCTACCTGTTGAGTCCTTCCCTAAGACATGGGATAGACAGCTATTGTTGTTGATGGTGTTAAAGGTATTGTTACTATTATTTTATTTTAGTAGTTGAGATGGATGGTAGGCATATATTTACTTATATATTGCTTCAAAAAATGAGCAGTGCTGAATGAGAACTAGGGATTCTTTTCCCAGCATTGACTACTGTATACAGAGCCAGCCCCTGACACTGTTAAACCATGTTATGGAGACTTTTTAATTAACTTCATTTCCACTGAGGGCATTACCTCTGCTCTCCTTCGGTAATAAGGGAGCTCTCAGATACTTTTCATAAGAGGCCCACCAGAAGTAGTAAAATAAACTACCTCTCTAGGAAAGATAAACAATATTATGAGTCTCCTGCTTTTGACTGTGATGATATTCTATGGCAAATTTACATGGCAGCCCTGTAGTCTATCAAAAGGAAACCTCATGGAACTCAGTGGAATTTATTGCTATGTTGTAGAGGAATCTAAGGTAGCTCAGTCTCCTTGAGGTCCAAAGCAATTTAGCTGTGACAGCTTTTGTTGGATGAAACCCAGTGGTGGGATTCAGCCAGTTCGCGCCACTTCGGCAGAACCGGTAGCTAATTTTTTGTTGCCCAGGCCCAGAATGGGCTTCCGGAAGCGGCATCCACACAGAGAACCGGTTGTTCACATATTTGAATCCCACCACTGGTGAAACCTAATGGCCTTCATAGATTTTTCAGAAAGCTTTATATGCAGTTCTTTTAGCTGATTGGAATTCTAAACCAACGCTTTTAGTTGGCAGTATTCTGATTGTACTCCAACTGATTCCTGCGATAGATTGATTTGATTTAATTTCTCAGAGATGGACCAGAGTTTCTCAAATTTTGGTGAGAAATCGATAATCTCTTCCCATTGGACAAGCTATGATAAGAATAGACCTTGCAGATAACAAAGTAATAAAAAATAATAATTTCCAAAACTCTTAATTGACTTTAGCTAGTATGAAACTTCAGTATTCTTATCAAACCAATTTCATGATTGTATGCAAACATATATATCAATGTTCCCAAGTTGCATGTTCATGCTTGAATGAAACAAGAAGATCTTTGTCTATGGTTTTAGAAAAGACCTGATAACTAAGATCAGGCTTTAAATCTGTTGGGAAGGGAGAGGGATAAGAAAGAATGGTAATTTCCCAGCATCGGAAGAATAAAGGGAGGAGCATTCCAATGAATGAGTTGACAGCCTATATTAGACAGGCTAATCCAAGTGCCTGGAGAATGAAGCTAAAGGATTCTAAAAAAAAAAAACCTTAAGGGGAATAAAGATGTAGTTTATTGATATCAAAATTCAAATCCATGGGACCAACCCATGGGGAGCTAGGAGAAATGTCATCATAATAATTGTGATGTCATTGTAGCTTGTAGCAATTGCCCGTGATAATATATCTTCTAAACAGCAGGACACTTATGGTTGCCAAAGGGGGTAGCTATGTTGGATTTTTCCTACAAAGATATTACAATCCTGTGACCCCCCTTGAAGAAAAACAAATTGATTATCAGTGTTTTACAGATTTTATCAGTATTACAACTTTGCTTGCAAAAAGTTCATAATCTAAAGTAAACATCAAGGAAGATATAGAAGGGAGTGGAGAGAAGGGAAAAGAATAGCAAAGAAAGAACAGATGCAATTGTACATACTTATAATTGGTTACTAGTGGGAATTGAAGATTAAAGCAAACATTTTTTTTAAGAAAAGGGGGTGGCAGATGTGAAAAAACAGAGAAAATAACCTTTCCCTGTGAACTTTAGATTGGGCCTTATTTTATAAACCTTTATCATGTTGCTATCATCCCTTTTCTCCTCTTTTCTGAATTAAGAGACCCAAACAGGATACCCTTTCCTTGTAGGGAGTCATACATTGCTGGCTGGGTAATTCTGAGAGTTGAAGTCCATACATCTTAAAGTTGCTAAAGTTGAGAAATGCTGATATAGACATCTTAATACTGGCAGTCTTTTTAATAATTTATTTCTAGCACATTGTTCACCGTTCCAATAAATGTCCTACAGACTATTATTTTAATTTTCTTATAGATTGTGGTCCTAAGATAATTAAACATGTCAGAAGTTCAATCCTACCAATGTGCACATAAATGTCATGGCTTTTTTGGGGGGAAGGGTGTCTCTTGATACTTACTTGCCACTTTTTCTTGTTTCCTACCTTTTTTGTCCCCCTGATAGCTTCCCCAAAATAATTTGAGTTGTCAACGAATGTGGCTCCTTCATTGCTTGCTGCCAGTTTCAAGCTATTTATGTATAAGTTGAAAGGCAGTTGCCACCAAATAATTCTTTTGTAACCCTTCAGTTACAAAAAAAATGGCACTTGGTTCATAGTTTAACCATTTACCAATCCATATCACGGCTGCCAAATAAGTAGTGCAAAATCAGAAGATGTGGCGAGACCTGGCCCTTAGAACCATCAAGAATCGGACATAACTGAATGGACATCATCATCATTCTCCTCTTCCTCCCCTCCTCCTCCTCCTCCTCCTCCTCCTCCTCCTCCTCCTCATCATCATCATCATCGTCATCGTGACTGCAAAATGTACTTGGGAACCTTTGCAGAAATTCTGTTCCTTCATCTTCACTGACACCTGTTTTGCTTTTTGCTGGATAAATTATAGATAATCATGCTTTCTCTTAGTTTGCCAAGAGCCCTGGGCCAGGGGTAGGCAACCTTGGCTCTTTTATGACTCATGGACATCAACTCCCAGAATTCCTGAACCAGCATGGCTGAGCTTGGAAACTCTCCCTTTCCCCTCAGCATGGCTGGCTCAGGAATTCTGGGAGTTGAAGTCCACGAGTCATAAAAGAGCCAAGGTTGCCTACCCCTGCCCTAGGCTAACCACTGTGTAGTTTTCTAGTCCATAAAAATGGATGGTGGTGTTTAGGTATTAATCAGAGGTTTATCGTGTTCGTTTTTTATTTAAAAGTTCACTTTTGGGATTTAATTCCATCCAGACCTAATGCATGCTACTTTTTGTGTGTGTAAAGAAGGCTGGAACATCATGGCTGCATTTGCACAACACGCTAGCTGTAGTTTATTGAATTAATCCTATTGCCAGGGATTGCATGGTACAATAGTCTGTGCAAGCTAATCACAGCAAGGCAGGGTGGCTTTGCACAAATTATAGAACTACCAGATCAGACTGCAAAGAATCTGGGTGACCATGAGAGAAAAAGCAAAGAGTAACAAAATTCAAATACTTTGATTCATCTTGGGATTATCTAGGCGGGTCTGTAGCCCAGTGTATTCATAATAATAACATTTGGATTCTTACACTGCACAAAATCTGGATTTTTAAAGAGTCCTTTGTAACTGCTCGATTCTTCCAAGTTAATTCATGGATATCTGATCAATGATTTGCAGATTAAGTCAATGGCCCAATTTTCCACAGATTAAATTTGGACTGCAAAAACATGGATGATCAAGAGGTGGCAGCAGAGAAAAGATACAGGAGAACTTAAATTCTTGCAGTTGAGATCTGGGGGACCTACACATATATTAAGCCACAAAGCAGCCAACCAACCCTAGCCTTCTGCATTTTGTCAATCTAACCTAATTTTAAGACTCATTAAGACTCATTTCCTGGAGGGTGAGGGGATATGTTCTATATCATCCTGGGAACAGAAAAAGTAGTTTCTGAGCTTTTCACAAGACAGAAAGGAAGCTCTGCAGGAGCAGGAAACAATTCACCGTGAAATTTTGGAACTGTACAATGTTCCATTTCAACCATTATGATATTGATTAAACATACACAATCACGATTTAGATATCGTGCTTTTAATTTTTTTTGTTAATACTTCAAATTATGAAGATGAATAGTTTAAAACATTATAAAATCCTAAAATAAGTCCAGCTTTCAAATGCTAGGATTTGAATACATCTTCTTGAAAGATACATTCATGATAAAGTATTTGTGATCCTGTCAATATGCAGAATACATTTCCCTCCCCATCGTAACAGCCATTCCTCCCGGGTATTTGGACCAGGGCTTCTACTGTGCAGCATATATCCCTGCAAGCTTGAACATCTTCTTCTGAATGTGGGTGGTGCTGGAAAGTAACAATTGTATGGTGCCAATTATATAATCAGAAGTACAGATAGTCCTCAAATTACGACTACAATTGCGCTCGAAATTTCTGTTGCTTAGTGAAACATTTGTTAAGTGAGTTTTGCCCCATTTTACGAATGTTGTTGCCACAGTTGTTAAGTAAATCATTGCCTTTGTTAAGTTAGTAACACGGTTGTTAAGTGAACCTGGATTCCCCATTGACTTTGCTTGTCAGAAGGTTGCAAAAGCCGGATCACATGACCCCAGGATACCGCAACCGTCATAAATGTGAGTCACTTGCCAAGAATCTGAATTCCGATCATGTGACCATGGGGATGCTGCAACCGTCAGAAATGTGAAAAACAGCCGTAAATCACTTCTTTCAGTGCCATTGTAACTTTGAATGGTCACTAAATGAACTGTTGTAAGTCGAGGACTACCTGTATGTATCAGTAGGAAGAATGAAGTATGGTTAAGAGTGAGTATGTATTATAAAGAGAGTTTCTAGTAGAATGTGAAATGTCCCCTTTATTTCTCTGAGTGGGAGAAAGCCCCTGCCTCTTTCACAACAGTCGCAACTGGCAGGACGAGCGGATGGCTGGCCAATAAGCAGCAGAGCATCCAACGCTGCGTTGCGATTAACAGACACACGACGGAAAAGACTTCAGTTAGAGGTTCGCGCCCCGGGGCTGCCTTGTCTCTTTCTACGGCAGGATTTGGCCATCAGGGCGCTTCTCGCCGGAGTAGTACGAGCGCTCCCCGCCCTCCCCATAACCGCTGTGCCCGAGGGGGTCCCCACCTCCCAGCGGACCGTTTGCCGCCTCGGCCCTTCTTTCCATCTGCGAGACCTTTTGGCTCCTAATATGGGTTCTAATTAAATTACAACCGGTCCGCGGAGCTCAGGTTTCAGCAGCCGTTTGGCCCGCTCATTGGCTCTCGGTCGAGCAAAGGGGACCAGACCTCGGGCGCCCATTGGCTGCTGTGCCGGAGAGGGAGGGGCTCGGTCTAAACCAAAGGGTGCGCTTCGCTGCTTGGGGACTGAACTAGGGAGAAAGTTTCCAGCGCCTCCCGTCTCCGAGGTCTCTGAGCCTCAGCCTCTTTCCTCGCCCTCGCCCCGGACTGCGCGGCCGGTTCCCTTCTGCTGCCAGCTGTGCGCCCCAGCTCGGGCATGCACAGCGCGCGTCTCGACGCCTTCGTGAGCCACCTCCGCGCAGAAGTGGTAAATTGGCCGAGGGAAGAGGGAAAATCGGGGGGGGGGGGGTGCGGTGGTGGGGATCCTCCAGGCAATAGCGGGGTTCCCGGAGGCGCGTGCACGAGAATGACCGAATGTGGGGTCCAGGTAGGGAGTCCTTCACACACCGAACCTTTAGTGTCTGACCAAGAGAGAGAGAGAGAGCGGGCCGGGACTTCCTAAAAGACGGTCTATGCCGGGGCAGCAACAGGGACTCGCGCAGTTCAGACGAAGCAGCGCTGGCGAGAGCCGCCCGTCTTGTGACTTCCCTTCGCTGGGAACGGCTGTCTGCTGAAGGCTGCCCAGGCAGCAAGACGGGGCTTGCGGCTTCGGCGCCGAAGTGAGCGAAGCGGCGCGCGTTCCGCCCAGACTAGCTCGGGAGCTGTCAGCCCTCTCGCTCGCGGGTTAGGGGTTTGCTAGCTGGTAGGGGCGCGCCGATGTCACTGGTGCCTTTGGAGTGGCCTGGCTGGGAGAGCTGGCCGGGCTGCGGAGGAGACCAGAGGCACCGATTGCAACCCTACGCGGACTCCCCAAGGGGCGAGTGGCCCTTCCTACTTACTTCCGAAGAACTAGGCACCGAATCGGGCAGCCTAGTGGGGAAAAAAAGACCTTCCGACGATGCCTGAATGTGTTGCTTCTCCCGTCTCCGACGGGCCTTGACCCCCCAAAAGAGAAGCTGGGATTGGGGAGCGGTGGCGATCCAGCAAGGATGAAGGAGAGTCAGAGCGCAGAGAGAGTTGCAGGATGGGGCCCGCTGTTACTCAGGGGGGGAAAGATACGGGGCTGAATGGAGAGAAAATTCCCCACGGGCTGGTCCCGAAGGTTCCTCTTGATCCTGGGCTGTTCCAGTGCCGGCTTTGAAAGGTGTGACTAAGCGGAGGGTCGCTGAGTGAGGAGCAGGCAATTTGTCCCCATCCAATCGGGGTCTGTGATGTGTTCCGGCTTTCCCCGATAAAGTGCAGCTAGGAAGTTGAATCCTCCCAATCAGTAATTAAATCTTGGTTAGATATCAATTGCTACGTTGTCAGTTTCCACATAACTGAGGAGCTCTCCCTCCTAATGAACATGGAGAAAGCTTGCTTTTAGGTCTGTCTTATTTTGGTAGCCTTGCCCTGCTTCATAGTAGTCTCTGCTGCTTGTGACAAACAGATGTCCCGTATTGGACATTATGAGAGCAGTCCTTATGGACCACCTTAAGTTTCATCTGTCCCATCTCCAGCTGAGTACAATGAAGAAATGTCCATCATCACATACAGCTTGCCCTCTAGTGTTCTGTAGAGACACTGCAAGCTATAAACCAAAGGTGGTTATGATCTTGGGATGTCTATCTGGAAAAAAAAGTGACATTATAGCAGTGATGGCGAACATTTTAGAGACCGAGTGCCCAAACTGCAACCCAAAACCCACTTATGCATCGTCGAGTGCCGGGTGGGCGTGGCCAATTGGGTGGGCGTGGCTGCAGTGGTAATGGCAGGCTGGGTGGGACTAAAAAGTTCAATCAATCAATTCCAACTTTGCAAGATCTTTTTTTTCCTGCAGGAAGTTGAAATTGACTGATTGAACTTTTTTTTTTTTTTTTTTTTGCACACGGCGGAGGCCTAAAGCGAAAAGATTTTATAAAACCCAGCTGAAGGCCTAGGACTGGGGTGACGGCGCGTGTGCCCACAGAGAGGGCTCCGAGTGCCGCCTCTGGCACCCGTGCCATAGGTTCGCCACCACTGCATTATAGGATTGGCTATAACTGCCCTGATTTCTCAGTATTTGTATAAGAAATGGCCAGCATAGAATTCGATAGGTCTTGTGTTTGCCTAGAATAGCATTACAGAACCCCCAGGAATCTGCAGATTTGAGCCGACTAGTGTCTTCCCTGGATTAAATACTGTACTATTTGGTCAATTGCTCTCTATGTTTGTCTGCCCCTTGGTGGACCACAACTACTATCTTTGCGATGCCACACTACATTTCTCACAGTGCCACTGGCTAGTGCTCTTCTGAGGCATTGTAAGAACTGGGAAATTAAGATGATGATCGGAAGTCATAACCTCAGGGCTGGTATGCCCAGATTGGGAACTGGCATAGGTTGGTTTCTTGGGACGCCAGCAGTTCCGTAAGATGCCAGGTGCTGATACCAGGCCTGGATTCTATGCTATTCATATTCAACTTGCCTTGAGCATCCTTTGGGAAACCTATCATTTAGTGAGAAAATTAAAAGACACAAGTCTTGCTCCACTTTCAGTTCATCCTCTTAGTACATCCTTCTTGACCTGGTGTCCTTTGAATGGCTTCAAGTACAGTCTGCAGAATTCCTCACCAGCATCATTAGTAGTTGGAATGGACAGTCCTAAGGAGTGGAGAGACTGACAGTGCCTCCATGGAGGGCTGTGACAGGCCTAATGCAGGAAGCTGGATATTATGGTATCATCTAAGACAGACATGTCAAACACAAGGCCCGGGGGCCGGATGCGGCCTGCAAAGTGGTTTCATGTGGCCCACGAAGCCATCCTGGAATCAGTAAGGGAACAGCCCCCGCTGCCTTGGCCCTGGCGCAGGCCAGCCGGGAGCCAATGTACAATTTTGTGGTGGCCATCTATGCTGAAACGCATTCAGACTTAGCTCCACAAGGCCGTCTAGAAATAGCGAGGAACCAGCCCCTGCCGCATCGGCCCTGCCCCCTGGGTGCATGCTGGGGAGGTGTCACCCTTTGTGAGGAATGAAGAAATGGACCATGCCTTGGCGCTTGCCCCAGTCCCACCCCCTTCTGCCAGAGACCCTCAGATCTGTCCCACTCCTGCCCAGGCATCCACAGGCACCCTTGACACAAAAGATGTAGAGCTAGCCATGCCCACCCAATAGGCCACACTCACTCCATCCACACCCACGCAGTAGGCCGCACCCACCCTGGCCACACCCCCCCCCTTGAGGGCAACCGCAATGCTGATGCAGCCCTCAATGAAATTGAGTTTGACACCCCTGATCTAAGATGAAGAAGAAGAAGATGCAGCTTCACATCCTATTGGTCTGATAGCTCCCAGGTTGTCCAAAGTTAGTGGCACCCAGGGAAGATCGTACTTACTTGGCATTTTTTGTAATGGCTATAAAAATGTAAAGGAAAAAAAAACATGTTTGATTTGAGAAGTTTGGCTATAGGAAGTGATATCATAGTAGAAGAAGCTCTTTGAATAAATAAAACAGAGAGATGTAATGGATGATGAAAACTCCATAACTTTTAGTGCAATCTCTGCTTTGTACTTATATGCGATGCAAAATTCTTGTCATTCTTTACTGTCACCACAAATGGGGTCCCTGTAAGGGGCTGAGCAGCTGCCAGAACCATTTTGAGAAATAAGCAGCAGCATTATTTTTCTTTTGAAAACAGGCTTGTGTGATAACTCTGATCCCTAAGTACAGCCCTATAATCTCTCAGCATGCGCCAGTCCAATAATCATTTCAGAGGCAGTCTTCCTACCTTTGTGGTTCCAGACATGTTGGGATATATCTACCATAATTCCAAGCCAGTGTGGTATAATTCAGGAAGGCTCTGAGTTTGATGAAGGGTTTTTTCCCCTATGTGTTGTCTACTCTTGTAAATAGTTTTTTTTTATTTTCTTGCTCTGAGGAATGAGTATTTCTCTAACCTTGTACTTTCCAATCATTTATTTATTTATTTGAGTTTTGCCCATTTTATTTTGGTCAACTTAATGTGGCTTAAATACCTAATTCCCATACCTCCTATTTTCCCCAAAACAACAACCTTTTGAGATGGGTTGAACTAGAAGAGTGTGACTGTCCCAAAGTCATCCAGCTTGCTTACATGCTTAAGGGAGGACTAGAACTCAGAACCTCTTGGTTTAAGCATGGTAACTACCTCAACAAACTGGCTCTCATGTTGGGGAAACAAAAAGGCAATGCTGGCTGAGATTTCTGACAGTTGTAGTCTCAAGAGATCTGGAGGATAAACATGGACGTCTATTCTAATCAAGGTGTGCATGGTAGGCTGTCCCAAGGGGTCGCCCTTTTTACTCTTTAAGAATTTACCACTCAGGAGCCCAGATGCCAGAAAAGCCTAGAATAGCAGGCCCCTCTCTCCATCACTACAGCCATGAGGGTAGACAGTCCTGCCAACAACTGGATTTGGCCCTCTGGCCATCTCTGAGGTTCGGGTAGTTGGCTTTGTGGCTGTTTTTTAGAGCTTAATTTGGTTTTAGTTGACACCATTCTAGTGCTGTTCTGTTTGTTGGTAACAAGCTGGCTTGAGGTTTTGGGAAAATGCCATATACATACTATGAATTAATAAATCAGGGTAGACGTTGAAACGTCTAAGTCTGAATTTGGAAATCCTGTTTCTGGGAGTTGCTGCCCAGAGGAAAGACATGTTTTTAGGTAACTTTTTTTTAAAAAAAAAACACCTCAGTTTTGAGACCAGTTTTACATCTGTGATTTATTTAGTGATAATCTAATTATGAAATTATCAGATCAAGGGCAGCCAATCATTTTGCAGCTGGTTGTGCCCCATGTGGCTGTTTTAAGCCTGGGGCACAACACGTAATTTTTTATATATATATATTTTGCCTTTGTGTGGGAAGTTCTCTGTGCTAAGTGTGCACACATGGCTTCAGGGCTTGCCAGTCATAACTGCTCAGGAGGAAACCTTATTTGTTTCCATCTTTTATTCTCTCTTTCCCAAGCTTATCAAGGCAGTATGGGATGGATCAGAGCATGGCAGCCTTTTCAGGGCACTTGGGACCCAGAAACTCTGGACTTTTGCTCCTGTTGTCAGCTGAGAAACCACATTTCCCACTAGCGTTGAAACGGTCTTGGGCACCACCCAAGCTTGGGTTTGTTTCAGTCTTGATTTTTGAATTCAGGGCTGCATTTGGGTTTTTTTGGGGAGGGGGCTGCACATCAGGACAAAACTAACACTTTAATTATTACACAATTCAATTGAATTGAATAGAATAGAGTTTGTATGATTACCTGTACTATATTTCATAAGCTTTTTGGCAATCCCTTTGAGATGGTCTCAGGGGGCTGCATTATTACAAGGCTTGGGACAGGATATAGAGTCATATTCCACAGGAGATGCTAGTCAGAGCAGGAGAATTCCTTTTTCTTTCCAGCTGCTGCTCAGCTGGAATCGTACGGAAGTTGCCTTGTTTCTTAATCTCTTCAATGCTAGATTTGAAGAGAGGATGTTTTTCTCTTAAAATCCCACCAATTGCTGACTCAGTTCTGTGGTGTAAAAGTCTTTTACTGAAAGGAACTTGAATTTTTCCCAGGCTTGAAGTGAAACCTATCTATGGAGTATGCAACAAAACAAAACAATATATAAACTACTTTTAAAAAAAAAAAGAAAAAAAGATTATGTTCATAGCCATGGAATTGGGACTGAACTATCACACCAAGACACATTTGTTCTTGGGTTTTGAGCCAGGCACTGAGGATTATTGTATGCTGTGTCACCAGAACAGCTAAAATGAATCATGTCACTGTCCAAATTATGCCTGGAGGAGCAGTGGCCTGTGGTATATGTTTGATCTGCACGGCAAAGACTTTCAGAAAGCAACAGGAAGTGGCTCTGTAGAAGGGAGAGGGGGGGAAAAAAACCCAAGATACTAGGATTCTGCAGTCTTTGCATTTGAGCCCTCAGCTCTCCCTTTGTCACTCTAGGACTGAGAAATAGGCAAAGGAAGTTTATGGGCTAATGACAAACCATTTTCCCTGCCAGACCAGAGAAGACCCTCAAATGTGTCCTATTCACTACGAGGAAACTACCCAGCCTAGCTTTTATATCTCTCCCTCCCGTTGTGTCCCTTCTTTCCTTTGGCCTATCTTTTTTGAGCACTTAGAAGGGATGTGCTCCTCCTGGCCACTTCCATCTGGTCACCCTGGACCTACAGATTTCTCACAAGAAAGGCCAGTTGACCTTATCCTGGCCTATGCAAACATGTCGTCCTTTCTCCTGGGCAGGAGAAAAATTGGAGAGTCCTCTCTCTCTCTTGCTCTGGGATTTCTAAAGCTCATTAACTCCCAGATGAACTTCACCTTTGCTAACACCTCCGCTGGTCTAGTCTTACCCCTCTGCCGCCAATGGCCTTATCGCCTGCCTTTTCCTCCCCGAATGGCTGCTTGTATAATTCCTGCAGGCTCTCACACACCCTTTGTGTCATCTTCTGCCGGGTGGGGCAACTCACCCACTGCAACAAGCTGCTGCTTGTATGGCCGGGGATGGGCTTGGAACGTGCAGATGTTGCTGAAAAGCTCTGCCTCGGGGCTGGGGACCTGCCAAGACGAGACGGGGCAAGGGCTTGCGCGTGCGGCTCTGGCTCCCAACTCCACCCCTGAGCTGAGGCAGATTGGTGCCCCTCGCCCAACAAGGTGTCTCGGCTCTAGAGCTGGAAGGAGATTCTTGGCATGTAGTCGGTCCTGGAAATCCCTGATGTGTGGGACTCCTTAGGCACTAGAATATGTGGACCAGGTAAGCCGAGTGATAAGAGTGCGAGTGGTGCTTTTTAAATGCTGAGCAGCAGGAAAGGAGCAGCGTCAGAGACCATCATCAAAGGGTTTATGTCAAGCAAATGCTTTTGCCTAAGGGGGCCTGGGTCGTGTGAGGTCACCAGCTCAGATCTATGGAGACATTGATCTTTGTCTTTTTGTCTGGATTCATGACCCACACGTGGCTCTTTATGGATGTTTGTGGCACTAAGCTCACGATATACACAGTAGACTAAGCTGGCTTGAGGATTTCAGCATAGATGTAATGGGTTTGTGGGTTAGCTGTCTTCAGTTGTCATGGCTCTCACCTGGGACTTGAATGGAGCACTTTTCTTGAGTGGATTATTTAAAAAAAAAAATCTTTTTTGCTTTTCCTCCCACAGCTGTGCATGAAGGAGTCGAGCGAGGTGCTGCGAGGCCAGATGCAGTGCATGATGCGGACCCTCCACGATCTCAAGAGGGCTCATGACCGAGAGCTGCGACTGGAACCCCAGGAGATACGGCTACCTTCTGCTCTGCCTTCCTCAAAGTCCTGTATCAGCCCACGGATATCAGCCATCTCAGAAGCAGATTCTGCCTGTTGCTTGGAGGGGGCTGTGGAAGAGGAGGTTGCTTTCTCCCCACCCAGCAGTGAGCGAAGTCTGGAGTTCGATTCGGGCTATTCAGAAGTATCTGGAAACAGTTGGCGGGACGAGGAAGGCCCACCTCCCCTGAGAGCCAGTAAGCTTTCCTCGGGGGGCTTCCTGCGCCGTCGGGTACCGGCCAGGAGGCCCCGGCCAAAATCGGCTTCAGATGCCTGCCTGGAGCGGTGGCGGGATGGCGAGCCCTCAGAGGCAGGGGACTGGACTGTGTCCCTCTTGTCCCAGAGTCGTAACCGGCAACCCCTTGTGCTGGGGGACAACTGCTTTGCTGACTTAGTGGAGAACTGGATGGACTTGCCTGAAGAAAGCAGGGAACGGGGGTGGCTGCAGCGTTGGCTGGCCAAGCCCCACGGCTTCTTGCTTAACCTCTCAGGCAATGTTCGCCGGAGGCTGGCTGGCATCTCCCGCACGGAGCGCACTAAGCAGGACCGGGACGGCACCAAGCGTTTCTCTTGCCCTGCTGGTCTTGGTGTGCGCCCTTCGTTACCGTACTTCCACCAGTCCCATGCCAATATCAGCGAGCTTTCTACAGACTGTAGCAGCTTTGCTGCCCTAATGAACTGCCGAAGTCGGCAGCCCATCATTTGCAACGATGTGATTGGCTACATCTAGCTTGGCTTTTTTTAATGCTTGTTTATAAATAAATGCCTTTTTTTCTATGTCATAGCTGTATGGTGTCTTAAGTCCGACTGCTTGACCCCAGTGATAGTATAATTGTGGTCCAGTTGATTCATCCCCAAATTAAGTCAATTTTCCTCCATAATGCAGCTATAAGAAGAGGCAAAATAAGAGGCAAAGAAAAACTAATTTTGAATCCAAAGTTTCATCTCAGGAATTGAAGCTATGTCCCTTTCTGATCCCTTGAGCTGAGTTGGCCTTGCTAGCAATAGCAATAGCATTTAGTTTTATATACCACTTCACAGTGCTTTACAGCCCTCTCTGAGCAGTTTCCAGAATCAGCATATTGCCCTCAATAATCTGGGTCATTTTACTGACCTTGGAAGGATGGAAGGCTGAGTCAACCTTAAGCCGGTCAGGATCGAACTCCTGGCAATGAGCAGTGAGTTAGCCTGCAGTACTGCATTCTAACCACTGTGCCACTAGGTCTTTTAATCATTAAACTATAGACCTGAGTTAGTGTGATAAACATTAATGTGCCTGCTTTGTTATTGGAGAGTACAAAGTTTGAAATGAGAGACATGGTCAAAATCTTGAGGACTTGCCTAGAGGGAATTGTTGCTTTGTCCCTAAAGAATGTGGAAATAAGATTATTTATCTTACAGGCAAGACTAAACTAGTGTTTTTACTAACTCTGTCTCAATAACAACTTCTTAATGGAAAACATTAGATTGCCTAGAACAGGTTAAGCTCATTTTTCAGTATCAAATTTAGGAAGTGGCCAGGAGGAGAACCATTATGAGTTTTTCAACCATGGGAAATTCAGAAGGATTCTAAATGATGGCAGGAGTTGCATTCTGGCATGTAATGTGCAAGGATACTGTCCAGCTGGGACCTGTAGAGCAGAATTCAACAGCTCTGATGGCCAAATATACATGGCTAAAATAATATTCATAGAAACACTAAGCCTTGGTCAGAGTGGTGTTCCATTAAGTGGCATTAATGGATTCAAGAGTAAATGTCATAAATTAGTGCAACATTACCTGTTTACCTGGAAGTAAAACACATTGATTACCATGTGGATATTACCCAAATAAATATGTAATTTCAATTAAGTATTAAGACCCTGTGTTGTGCGATAGTAATAATACCTGGACCTAATACATACATTTGTTTTAGCGTTATCATCATGTACGCTTTAAAATTAAAAAAAAAATCAAATATGGATGTAAAAATACAGTAACAGTGATGATCAATCACATCAGCAGCTTCAAATATCTGCGAAAAATGAACAATGAGGGCCACTAAAGAACANTAGGGAATTTTAGCGGGGTTTTTTAGGGGATTTTTAAGGATAATTTTAATGATCGGCCTGTTTAAATATTTCTTTTTAATTCGGCTTTTAATTATTGTATTTGTATTGTAGTTTTTATGAGGCTGTTAGCCGCCCTGAGTCCCATGAGGAGAAGGGCGGGGTATAAATTAAATTAATAAATAAATTAATAAATAAATAATAACAATACACAGCTTTTTGTTTTTACTATTTCTAGATACACTAGATAAAAGCCAAAAGACCCAGCTTATTTATCCTCACATTTATCCCTTATAGTAATAGCACTGAGTCTGATAAACATATATGACACAAAATTACAGACATTATAGGAAGCATCTAGATTTGTATGGATCCTCCTGTAAAAATGATCTGAAGTACAGCTTTTACAATCAGAAAGGAAATACAGTTTTGATAATCATATAGGGCAGAGTGTCAAACGTGCAACCTCACGTGACATGTTGCGATGTATCATGACTTTTTCTCCATTGCCAGCAATGGGGTGGACGCAGTTTCGGCATAACGCATCCAGCCCGCGGGCCGGCAGTTTGACACCCCTGATATAGGGAAATATGCTTTTAAAGATTTGCAAACATTAACTGATTGAACCAGATAAATTGCACCTAATCCAGAGTCCATTACCAAAATCAACCTCCAATTTCCTTAGCAAATTAAAGGGATCATATGTATTAGGGCATCCTAACATGACACTATCGTTTTCTGTGTCTCTTCATTGCCATCTAGGAGTCGTGTGGATTTTTGCAGCCCAAAAATGGGAGCCCTATTATGAATGAAATTGCATCCAGTCACTTAGCCTCTCTACTCAAGTGGCCAGTGAGAACCTCCACTTCCATTTAGGGCACAAGGCTGGAAGTTATCAATTCATCTCTTCTCCATGAATTTATCTCAACAATTACCCTTATTCCATGTAGTAGAGAATAGACAGTCACTTGTCTGAAATGGTATAGGTCAGCGGTTCTCAACCTATGGGTCGCGACCCCATTTGGGGTCGATTGACCATTTCACGGGGGTCGCCAAGCAAGGCTGTCCGCCATTTTTTCCCCCTTTTCCAGCGGGTGCCTTACCTCCCTTGAGCTGGGCCAGCTGGTGGTCGGCCTGCTCCGTCTCTGCCGCTTGCCAGCTACGCCTCGGCCGGCGCAGGGGGCGGAACCACGCATGCGTGGCGCTCCCGGGCAGGGAAAGTCCTCGACTTACGACCGGTTGGGTAGTCCTCGACTTACGACCGGTTTAGTCCTCGACTTGCGACCGGTTTAGTCCTCGACTTACGACCGGTTGGGGGTCGCGGCATTAAAAAGGTTGAGAACCACTGGTATAGGTTCTCCTGCTTGAGCAGGGGGCTGGACTAGAAGACCTCCAAGATCCCTTCCAGCTCTATTCTATTCTAAAATAGTAGCTAGGAGTTGATAATACATAATCAAATCAGTCCGTTCCATTCTGGAGGTCCAGGGCAAGGGGAGGAACAAGCAGCAGCCTCTGTACTGTTTTTCTCATGGAAATCAAAGCCTTGAAGATCAGGACCAGATTATCAAATGGCAATTGGCAGGTAAAAGCTACTAACTGTTCCCTTAAAAAATGATCTGCTAAACTTGCTTTTCTCACTGTCTGGCTAAGAGACCAAAGAGGAAGGGGGCAGGGAGGAAGCAGGCTGTCAGACAAGAAGAATCTAGAAGACAATATTAGCTGTTTACTGGGTATGGAATGTCTTGACAACCTCAACCAACCCGCCCCCTTTGCAAAAAAAAAAAGGGGGGGGGTACTAAACTAGCAAAACAAAAATAAAATGGCTGGACAGAAAATCCAGCAATTCTAAAATGAGCTGTTGAAAAAAAAGGGGAAGGTGTCAATATTATAAGCTAAAAGAGAAAAGCCAGAACTTGTGATAATGACTTCCATAAATTAATCAGGCAAGCAAGTTACAGAAGTGATAGGTTACACACCTTTAATTGGTATCTTTAATTTACATGACTTTACAGTGCCATTGTTTTGATCAGTACTTAGTGGGAGTTTCCCACACACTCAGAAGACAGATAGGGTTGAGGGAGCAGCGGTTTTTTTTTAGTTAATCTCTATTCCCTGATAAATAGGCACCCTGCAGCAAAATCCTACAGCTTTTTAGGTTGTCTGCACACATGTTGGCAAAGCAGATGTTGTTAAAAACAAAACTAAAAATGACCTTTTCAGTTTTGCAGATAAAATCGCCATATTCTACCGGAGTGAAGTAACAGTAGTTTTCTACAGAATGACGTAGGCCGAAGGGAGGGGCTGGGATGGCTTTCTAGAGTTACCATGTAGTCCAGATGTTCTTTCTGTTTGATGTTTATAATGAACTTCTCATGTTTTTATGGCTACATCATCTTGGGGCATGCCTACAGCATCCCAAGCTGGATTCTACGAAACACAAAAATATAGCAATTGCCTCGGTGGCTCAAGCTGAGGCTCGTTCAGTCCAGTTTCCTTTTTTTAAAAGAAAGATCAGCTGGTTTACACATAGACTTACACAAACAGGGCATGAGAGTTAAAGTATTTTGTTATTCTTTCTTTCCTGGATCTTATACAAAGATATTTTGCCTCAGCATGTGGAAGTTTCATTAACTACCTTTGCAAATGACTCTTGCAAACAACCTACCTACAGGAACAGAAACTGCAGCCCTTTAGAAGCTGGATTTTAAATTAATTTGTGATTAGCTTTCAGAAGATATTCATTGTGAAAAGCAATATAAACCTATTCTTGCACTACAAATGCAATAATCCAGGATCATTTGAAACGTCATGTTCAGGCTGACGGGGGTCGGAATCCATCCCTGCCCTGAGATCTGATTTAATCTTTTGAAAAGGCTAGTTCATCTGAAGGTCATGATCAGCTGTGATCATCATTTTCTTAAAACAAGGACTTGATCTGATGCCTCTAGATACAACTATCACCTCTAACCACTATTGGTTTGGCTTAGCGTCGTGAGACAAGTCAGACACTGGTTTGTGAGGAATAATGTACAGGCTAGTGCTTACCCATTCAATTGTGACTTATTTGACAAATCATGACCTAGTAGTGTGTGTTTATCCAGTTACGCTGACTGAATAACATGCTATATGAATATAAAATGTTTAAGCACAGTAAATTTGAAATGCAATAATAATAATAATAAGCATTGACTATGGGAAAGCTGATGGGGGGGGTATCCAACACAATTATATTGTATTGCCCACCTTGATCTTATGCAAATGTTGCACTTCATGAAAAAAACAAATGCTTGAATACATCGGCCTTTATGGAAAATTCCAAGCTATTAAGCCATCTCTGGATTTCCACCCAGACTCTCTCCTTTCATACTGATCTAACACATTGATTGTATTATAGCAAATATAATAAATCCAATGATATTCATTATGAAAAATATAAATTAAAAATACATCGAAGAGTGCTTCAAGATGGGGGTTTACTCAAATATTATTAGATTTTTAGAGTTCTTTCTCAGTTTGGAAGGAACAAGATGTACCACAGAACCAATGACAGCATGCGAAATATACTACCAACATAGGGAAATGTTATTATAATGCCCTTGCATTATAAGAGGGGATACTTCCCTCATGAAACGGAAGCCACATGCGGTTGCGATGCTGCCAGTAATGTGGTAAACCCTGTGGCCTGTCTGGCTGATTCCAAACACACACCTTTTGAACTATGGTCTTTCACCAACATGCTACTAAGGGATAAGTGACAAATCCCCTTCTTTATCACAAGCATTGTTGCTCTTAGCACAGTTACGTGAATGAGCCCTAAAACAATTGGTTTATGAGCCATCATCCTGCTAATTTTGTTCTGGAAGTTGCATCATAAGCCAGCAAAAGAGCAAAAAAAAGCAAGCCTTCTTCTAGTTAACACACGCCTTCTACCTCTAATCAGTAGATCTAAAGGATTACAAAAAAAATCTGCCTTCAATGTAAGAAAAGCCAAGGGGATTTTTCTCCTTTTATTTACAACAGCAGCAGCATACAGGCTGTTGGGTAGCTTCTATATATATATATTACTACAGACTGCTCATGAAAGTTACTGTGCAAAAGGAAAACCAACTTCATGCTTTTGTGAGGCCTTTCTCAATGGTTAATCACCACCCTGTTAAAAATAGCACCATTAAAAACAGCAGACTTGATCAGCTTAATTTCCCAGGTGTTCTGTTTGGCCTTTATCTTTTGCATAAGCTACACAGTTTGAAGAGGTGCCGTCTGTCTCGCACATCAATAACCTTTTCAGGCTCCAACCCTTACATCATCTTTCCTTGACCAAGGGGAGTGCCAGACCTTCACTGCTAACCGATCCCACAATACCCAGGGGGGAAACACATTTAAGCATCCTCCAATGTGATAGCTCCAGCTAATTCTGCTGAGAAGGTGTTTTTATAAACTCAGCAAGAGTTTATTCAATAAATCATGGCTAAACAAACTATGGATTAGGGCAAAGTGAGAGCCAACTATGTCATAAATTAAGATAAATCAGGCAAGCTGTAATTTGATTTGCCCCCATGTTGCCACTAGCATCCCAGAAAGGACAATTGCTGAGCATTCAACCAAGAACCTTGATTATACAAGCTACACTGTAGACTATTCTTCAGCAGTGGTCTCTCCCCCACTTTCAGATCCATAGCACCATTCCAGAATAAATCACGATTTCAAATATCTTAACCCAGTATCAATTACTGGTATGCCATACCATGCTGGCTAAACTAGATATAACAGAAATAGATCTTTGTATTTAAATATGGACTGTAGATAAAAACATGGGGTAGAGATTTAAGTTATAACAATGAAAGGCATGTTTAAATCAAGAATTATAGAACTCTCCCAAAGTCACCGTCTTCTTCCCTTCTCGTGATGCTTACCCAATTCAGCTTTTCCCAGCCTTTGGCCCAGTGGAACACATTATGACCTCAGTTCCAGTACAACCACAGACACTCAAGCATTCCTCTTGCAGCCAAGAGATGCTCCAAGGCCAAGCCATTCTCTTCCTTCTGTCTCTTGTTGTATCTAGATCAGTGTTGTTCAACCATAGCATGTTTAGGATGTGTGAACTTCAGCTTTCAAAATTCTGGAAGCTGAAGTCCACACAACTTAAAAGTTACCGTTTCAAAAACACTGGTCTACTATGTGATTGAGGAAGAACCCATGTTTTTAACATCAGAACATGTTCCTGACATTATGTCTAGTTTGGCGCTTGAGGCAAAAGCCTTTTCCAGGGTCTGCTTTATGTATAAATTGGGCGTCTTTGGGATTCTTTCTGGTCAGAATTAAAGAGGTAAATCTCTTCCTCCCCCCCAACCCCCCCCCTCTTCAGCCACTATTGTCAGTATTTGTGCCATCAATTCAACACCACGATTTTCAGTAAGAAACTAATTAATGGCAAATGAGGTCCTGTTCTAGGATCTGGTATTAAAAGTGAAATGGAAGGGGAGGAGGGTTCATAACGAGGGTCTTTGAAGAGTGACGTCTATAGCCAGCATTGAACAGAAGGCTTTCTGTTCATTTAGCAGTAGACAGTAGTTCATTGCAAGCTAAGAAAGAGAGTGCAATTTCAAGACTCTCCAACAATCTTGAATTACTC
>NW_015386942.1:561976-585403 GCF_001527695.2 Protobothrops mucrosquamatus
AATGAGGTCCTGTTCTAGGATCTGGTATTAAAAGTGAAATGGAAGGGGAGGAGGGTTCATAACGAGGGTCTTTGAAGAGTGACGTCTATAGCCAGCATTGAACAGAAGGCTTTCTGTTCATTTAGCAGTAGACAGTAGTTCATTGCAAGCTAAGAAAGAGAGTGCAATTTCAAGACTCTCCAACAATCTTGAATTACTCCGTTGATAAATACACTCTTTTTAATATGATGCAAAAGCTACTGCGGAGAACAAAATCAAGATCTATACTTAAATTTGCCACATCAATGAACTGCACCCTGAAAGCTGACCCAATTTTGCCATTCCTCAGCAGCTACAACTAGATGTTGGGTAGCATTATCTGCATGTAGCATTTTTATACACAGCCAATACAATATATATTTTGGTAAATATGTAAAAATATAAGTTTAAACAAAACCCAGTAAGCGGAGTAGTGAGGCTTTAAAAGAATATAAAATTCAACACGGACACTTCTATAGCAGTTACTCAAATACCATCAACAAGGAGAACTGAAGTGCTTTAATGGCTTTCATGGAATAAAAGTAAGAGAGAAAAGGGAAACAAGCTTATATGGTATTTGAAACAGCATCTTGGACAGCTTGAAACCATTTGCATCAAAGATGCACAACTTGATAGCCCCGGGTCTCTTGCGGTTCCTTAACACTTTGTGCAGGGCTCCAAAGATAACCAACAGCTGTTTCTAAAATGATAATTATTAATACACTAGGAGGAGAATGTGTCTAATAGATGGCTAACTATATTTCAATTCAGTTAGTAGGAAATTAAATGAATTGTGGTTTTTGTTTTGGTTTCACCTACCACTTTCTGGCAAAATGTCTGGCATGCCATTTAAATCCTACTCGGCTAAATTGTACATCCTTGATCTTTTTCTCAAATGTTATGTTTAAAAAAAAAAGTAGAAGTATAGCAATTCTGATAAATCTGGTTTCACAGCAACTAGAATGCCATTGGGTTTGGTGCATGGCGTTATTCCTATCCAAGCAGACAAGAGAGGGTTTCATGGGATAGAAAGTAAACTGGTTCACAAGAGAAATCCCCAGGGAGGATTTTAAATGGTGAATTACATTGTCTAGTCCAAAGCCTTCTACTCTTCAGCTACATTGGCAAATAGCTTTTGTAACTCCTGGATAGCACAGCCATATTTGTTAGGAGAATATGGGAGTTGCAGTAAAATACATTATATGCAGTATTCTTGACTTGATTATCTACTTCACTTTCTGCGTTCACCTGATACAGTGACTCTTAAGCTAACCAGGAATGTTAGGTTTACCCAAAATACTTGGTGTAAAGAAGCAAAACAAACAAGGTTAAAACTAATACATACAGTACAGGTAGTCCTTGACTTAACAACAGTTCATTTAGTGACCATTCGAAGTTACAATGGCACTGAAAACTGACTTAGGACTTATGATCGTTTTTCACACTTACACCTGTTGCAGCATCCCCCTGGTCATGTGATCAAAATTCAGCCATTTGGCAACTGACTCATATTTATCCCGAGATCAACTTCTGTGACCTTCTGACTAGCAAAGTCAATGGGGAAGCCAGATTTACTTAACCACCATGTTACTAACAATTGCAATGATTCACTTAACAACCGGGGCAAGAAAGGTCATAAAATGGGGCAAAGCTCACTTAACAACTATCTCACTTAGCCACAGAAATTTTGGGCTCAATTGTGGTCATAAGTCAAGGACTACCTGTACTCACGAATTTTCGAGTTAAACTTTGATACAGAGCTATTCTCAACTCCGACTAGAAGATTCCAGACGAGAGAAGGCAGAAAGGCTTTGTTTACAGCATGCCACATATATGTGCTTCACAGCACGGTCGCACATAGGGAGGCTCAGGTACGCCATTTTGGATGCTATCCAATCCTGTTTGTTTGCTGATCTTGTGGTGTTTAGTTTGTATTTAGTTTTTCTTTCTGTAGTAACTATGAATTACAATATGTCTGGAATTAAAAATAAGTGCCACTTACGTATAGTAAGAACTGTACTGTGTATGTTTTCATAGCTAGTTGAATTTACAAACAAAATTTACAAACAAACAGCATCTTGAAATGTAACCTGTTTGTAATTAGAAAACTGGCTGTATTATAGCATGTTGTGTGAATACATCCACCTGCAATTGTCTTCAATCCTGTGAATATAGTGAAACTGGCTTAATCAGTTTGAGGGAAACAGGAAAAAAAGCTGGAAGAGCAGAGGAATTCTCTGCCCAGCCTAGGATTCAAAGGCAGTTTTATTCAGAGTAGGGCTATTGCAGAAACGACAAGGCATAATTTCATCATCAACTCTGTCTCATTACTTTAATGTGTTGCTAGCAGTTTACTGTAAACAGAAGATGCAATTTGTCACAGGGCAATTTGCCATAAAGTGCAAAATGAACCTAATCTAAAGCATTTCATTTTAATTAGAAGTGAAGAAAGGAAAGCCACTCAGTTATCTCCATCAGATGTTATTACTAGTGCTGCCTGAGAAGTTTCACAGGAGTGAAGTTCTCACACTCTTTCTTAAAAAATCAAATCACAAACACGGAACTGTCAGCCAAGTTTGTTCTAACAATTCTTAACATTATAGGCAAACTCCTATCTTTCTTATCAGAAGGAAAATCAAATGTGAGAAACCAAGTTCAAAGAGAGCTGGATGTTTCAGTAGGTGTGACAAAAGATGATGATGGAATTACAAAGTAGCAGTTTTACAAATAAGCTAGTTCTCAACTTAGGACTGCTCACTTAGTGACTATTCAGAATTACAAGACTCTCCTAAAAGGTACTTGCAATTTGGTTCCAAAGTTACAACAGCTGCTCCCTCCCATAATCATTTTGAGACCTCGGCAACTGGCCTGCATTTATGATCATTTGCACCACCTGCAGTTGTGTAACCCCAATTTACATTTTTGTTGAAAACCAACATTTACTTCTGGTTTTTTTGGCAAAACACCCCATAGTGAACAATAGCTGCACTTAACCGCTGCAAAAACCAGCTTGTATAATCAGGTTGATCACATGATAACTTATTTTACGACCATCATGACTTGTGATTATAATGGGCAGACTCCATTACAGTCATAAGTTGAGGACTACCGGTATCTATAGAGCTGTCACAACGAAGATGGATCTGAACAGCTAACAGAGAAGTGGGCAGAACAGCTAAGACTAATGGGTGGACAATACAGCAAAAGCAGTTTAGGAATAATTGCTTACAAATACATAAGTTTCTTCTGGATCTATCTACAATAGTGGAAGCAAAGAGCTCTCCTTCATGAAGTTCGGGTGGCCAAAATCAGGAAGGCTGTGGTTTATCCTGAAGAGCCATGAGCGCTATCAATTCCATTGGTAACAATGTGTAACAAGGGAGAACACATATTTTAAATGCAAGATGCCCATTTTATCCTTGGTATCAGTACGCAGGGCTTGAAAGAACTCCATAACTTTTAAGTACAGAGACAGTAGTGAGCTAGATGAAACCCTTGCATGAGGCAGCTTCTGATCTTCCTTTCGGGCATGCATAATGAATGATTTACAAAGTCTCATTCATCCCCATGATAATCACATTTTACTGTAAGGGAAAAGATAATGGTTTGCGCCATGCTGCCCAATCAACAATCAAGGCATTTAAGCTCAGATTTTGCCCTCAACTACAGCACTAAATGGTGCCTCCTAAATATTTCACAGTACTCCAGGGCCTCTCTTCCCATTGCACTTATTCAAAACACAGAGACAGCTGAAAGCTTGAAGGTACTCTGGTTGATTATTGCTACATGTAGCCCAACGCTGTCTGCACTAACTGGGACTGGCTTTCCAAAACCTCTCCTAGTGTGTCCCTCAAGCGGTCTCATCTACAGTATACTAGTTGAACACTGAAGATTAGGTCTCTCGTTGCCAAGATAATGAAATATCCCATCCTTTAAGGCAGATGTTCCTAGCTTGGGGCCTTCCAGCTGTGTTGGACTACAATTAGCCTAATCCCCACCCACATTTGCAGTGCTGCCTATAAATCATAGACCAACACTCAAGGAAGGTGCCAGTTCAATAAACTTTCTGGCAAAGCAAAACAGTTTAATGTAATGTTGTCACACACCCAACTGATATAGGACCATAACAAGACAGGGTACAACAAAAGAAGCTTGGTAGATTGCACTTCATATTCATTTCCAATAAATTATCAAGGATAGGATGACTTCTGCAGGCATATTTAAGCTGATGCATTGGAGAGGACACATCACCTTCATCCGTTCATCAAAGCACATTCTTGCATTAATTTGAGTTTAGACCAGTCACTTTCAGTGCTTCTGTCTGATTTAGCGAGATTGCTTCCCTTCTGATCTGTTACACAAAGTTACTTATTTTTGACGACTCGTTGGTTGAAGCATGATATGGACAGGTGGTAAATCATCATCAAGTTCTTCATTTTCACAGATCATTGACAATTCCAAAAGATGACACTCCTTGGGGATTGACTTTCCAGTGATTTTGTGAATCAATTCTGTCAGGCTTAGAAAGTAAAAACAAAAAGTGAATATGGTGCCAGGGGAAGGACTGAGCATCAGTCTTTTGTCACTTGATGTAGTGAAAATATAAAGCATGTGTTTATAATAATTGCATGGTAGAATCGATATGGGAAGTGTGGTCAGAACTGTAGTGGGAAATATCTGACACTACATGGGGATTTGATTTCATGGGCTGCTTTTGGCAAAACCCTGAGATGCACCAAAGCTTCTTAATCAATCGTATCCCAGTCTGGTATTCTGCTTCTCCTACAGTAGTCAACAGAATGCATTTGAGAAACCCTCAAGCAGGAAATGAAGGCAGCTTCTCTCTCTCTTTACTTAGCAAGTGATTGCTGGAGTACGTGATGCATCCAATTAGCCAGATGTGGAGCGTGCTTCCTTTTCCTGGTTGCATTTGTTTCCCAATGGTGCTGAATGGTGCTCCAGAAATAGGGACTAAAATTACGTTAGCCTCCATCAGGGTGCGGGAACACCTCACCCTCTCTCCCCAAGCTTTTATACTGGAGGTTGGACTAGGGAATATTTCTGAGCAACGGCTTCCAGGATCCCCCTACCTTGGCCATGCCAGCTGAGGTTCTCAAGCAGGCACAGGCTCTCTCCACCTGGTACCTCAGCCCTCTAGAGCGGAAAGCAAGGCAGGCGTTTTGCTCTCTCCTTAGGAAGCAGAGTGAGAGTGGAGCTTCTGCCTGGAAGAATCTGTATAGACTGATTTGCTTGCGAAGGGGGTGTGGACAGAAGGAAAGTGAGTGTGCTGAAAGCAGGAGAGCTGCCAGGGAGTCTGGAAAGATTATAGAGCGAGAGGCTACAGTTGCCTCTGGTTGGCAGAAGCCCAGAAGGGCCTGCTTGAGGCTGGGATGAGCTTTGTCTACCCCAGGAAGTTGAGGAGGAGGTGCTGACAGCAGGATGTTTACCCGGCATGGAAGGGACGGGACATTAGAGGCTTTGCAGCTGCTGCAGATACAGGACCCAGGCTGTACTTGTAGGGGCCCTGCAGTGGGGTAGCCCTGGCCTCCCTATCCTTCACTCCTGAGGATCCCTCGGCCAACTGGCTTCCTAAGCACAGCTGGACAGTGTGGGCTGTTCTCCAGCCAGCAAAACCAGGCAAGCGGAGGCCCAGACAGAGCAGATATTCAACCTCAGCAATCACAGAAGGAAGAAAGATGGAAGGATTCCCAGAGATTGTCTGACCAGGCTTTTCTTTTATTGGGTCACCAACAGCCTCCCCCCCCCCTTTGTGTAGAATTAATGGAAAGAGACTCTGATAGCCTGGGAACCTTGTCATAGTTTAATATTACACTGAGATTTAACTTGTTTCATTTGGTCTGTTTTTATATTCTTCTGCTTTTAGAAATAGCATTTTAATAACTGTAAACTGTCATAGAAGCTTTTTTAGAGCTGAAAGACAGCATCACAAGTGTGTGTGTGTGTATACGTATACACACACACACACACACACACATATATACATATGAATTTAAAGCTGGGTACAGCCTTTACAGATGGGCCTCCAAACTAGAAGTCTTTTCTGTCAGTTCAATTCATAAAACCTTTCCCTGCCTTGGTTAGATAGAGCCTCATCAACGGCTCTGCTCTAGTAACCACAGACTGAAGCTATGAAGATTAGGGTTCTATAATATCTCTCTATGGATCACAAGAGGCCTTATGAAATGTTGTTCATGCAGGAAGGAAATCTCAAAACGCTCATCTTTGGTTATGATTTGTTAAAAAAAAAAAAAGTTTAAAGCCAGAGAGCCCACATAACAGGTTTTTAACGGCCAAAATCTACAGTGGATTGGTTGATGATATATAGCAGTGATGGCAAACCTTTTAGAGACCGGGTGCCCAAACTGCAACCCAAAACCCACTTATTTATTGCCGGGTGCCAGGTGGACGTGGCCCACTGGGTGGGCATGGCTGTGGTGGTCATGGCAGATTGGGTGGGTGTGGCCAAGGTGGGCGTAATCATCTCGATGTTGCTCGTGGGGAGGGACGCCTGTAGGGGCTGGGCAGGTTTGGAGGAGATCCAGGGGGTCTCTGGCAGGTGGGGCGATGGGCAGGAGGCTCGTCCTACGGGGTGAGGCAAGGCGAGGCAGGGCGGGGGTGCCATTGTCACAGGGCAAGGTGAGGCAGGGACCGTGGCGGCAGTTGCCTGACACCATCAGCCCCTGCACACAGAGGCCAGCGAGTGCATGGGTGCTGGGATGCATCCGGCCATGTGGGACCTCGGTGAGTTAGCAGGCAGCTGGTTGAAGAGGGACGGTTGCAATCTCCGGGGCATGGCGCGCGTGCCCACAGAAAGGGCTCTGAGTGATACCTCTGGCACGTGTGCCATAGGTTCGCCACCACTGATATATAGTGAGTAGGATAATTCTTTTTTCTGGAGTCTGTGAGAAATGGGTTAAACTAATAATACTAAAGCTACTCCATTTAAACCACGTTATTACTGTATGTGTTTTTTTGGGAATCTAAAATTAGTCAGTATGGAGAAAGGCTACAAAAAAAGAGGTTGGGGACAATTTGTAGCACTCAAACTGCAAGTTATTATTAAATTCTTAAGGAAATATCTCCGTTAAATTCCTACCAGACAGGAGGTTGTTGCTCTACGGTCTGCTCTTCCTTATTATAGAGGGTGGCTTTCCCAAACAGCAACTTCCGAGGCACAAGATCATGCTCCCTCTATGAAAAACAGTCAACACAGTCAATGTCACATTAAAATCCTTTTAATTGAAGACCACTAAATCAACATAATGTTGGAAAAGCTGAGGAGAACACAGAAAAGATCTATAATAGTCTTCTTTAACATGGTGGCCTGCAAACATGTTTGAAAGCTTCATAACCTGCAACTCTTACCTAAGAGTGAACTAATGAGTATAATGCTCTTCAAAATGCCGCATATTTTTTTTACTTAGTATGCAATGAAAGACTAACCTAGCTATCTCTTGGAAAATCACAGAACATCTATCTGGAGGGTAACCAAGTTTGAAAAGGGTGAGCTGGAAGAATACGATGACGGACAGATGAGTCCAATACAGGACATCCAATTGTGGGGATGAAAATGAAAAACAATGAAGAAGGATTAAACAAGCAATATGTATGAGTTAGGACAAACCAGGCTGCAAGACATGAGTGTACTGGGAGCAGGAAGCATATTAAACAGAATATTGGCTAATCAAGAAAATGGCACTGAGATAGAATGGGGACATCCCATAAAGCAGACATGTCAATCACAAGGCCCGGGGGCCGGATGCGGTCCGCGAAGTGGTTTTATGTGGCCCGTGAAGCCAACCTGGAAACAGTGAGGGAACGGCCTCCTCTGCCTTGGCCCTGGCCCAGGCCGGCCGGGAGCCAATATACAATTTTGTGGTGGCCATCTTGGCGCTTGCCCCAGTCCCACCCCCTTCTGTCAGATACCCTCAGATCTGTCCCACTCCTGCCCAGGCCCCCACAGCACCCTTGACGCGAACGATGAAGAGCTGGCCATGCCCACCCAGTAGGCCACACCCACTCCAGCCACGCCCACCCAGTAGGCTGCACCCACTCTGGCCACACCCACCCGGCCCCCCAAGGGCAACCACAATGCTGATGCAGCCCTCAATGAAATTAAGTTTGACACCCCTGCCATAAAGCCTCTGTATGTGAAATACTGGATGAAAATCATCTTTATGTTTGTTCACAAATGAGGCTAGATGTAACACTGGAAAGCCAAATACTGTATACACATTTAGGGAGCTATGCCCAGACATCTCTTCCTCTGCACAGGAAAGGCAACCCTGCCTGCTAAGGAAGAGGAAAACCTTCTTACTACAGGAAGAAGTAGAGGAAGGACTGAACACCCAAGATATGCCCCTGGGCACTTACCAGAATTTGCTCCTGAAATTGGAACAATTGTCTTTACCTGGATATGATCACAGAAGTCTCTCAAGGTAACAACTTCTCCTTTGGAATTAAAACCAGGCACAGTAATTCTGTCCCAGCAGCTCCATGTCTTCTGCCGATACTGGGAAGAAAACAATTTCCAGAGAAATAGCAAGTTAAGGGTTTTTTTTTTTTCAACGTACCACAACAAAGAGTCTCGGGGCACTTTAAAGCTAGACATTGATAAGCGTTTGTGAAGTCTACTTTATCCGCAGCATGGAGATCATTTTTTAAAAAAGGTCTGTGTGAACAGTCCTAACCCAGCTGGTACACTTCAAGAAAATTGCAACAGGCAGCTTTCAGAAAAGCCATTTCTTAAAGAACAGAATGAGTCAAGCCTTAGATTCACACTCTTAAATTGTCCTGCAACCCAATCCTTTACTCATTTGGAAATATATCCCAGTGGGTCTTATATCCAAAGTTATAAGCCCAACTATATTTTCTAGGGTATAAGATCCATTGAAATGGGGGAACTTAGTGCTGAGTAAATATATTTGACATTGCAGCTTGAAGGAACCTTACTGGTGGACTGGTAAATTCAGTGATCCCATATATTAGCCCCAAGTAATCTGTATCACTAGACCACTTGGATCATTTTAGTAAAACAAGGGGATACAGAGGAGGTTTCCCCCCCCCTCTAAATTATGAACATTATGTCTCGTTCAAGATCTATTGCTCGTTTTCTAGTGAGATGTTAATAACAAAAATAGCTGTTGGGAATCTTATAGCCAAGGACCTAACAAATTCAGACTGTTCATCTTATCAAAAACAAGGTTAAGAGGTGAACTGATTGTTAATATACCTTCAAAGAAGAGGTTTTAGGTATCAAACAGCGGCTCTTTAATCTAACCAAGGGGAACATAAGAAAAACCAATGCAAATAAAAGATAATAACTTGACCAATTCTAATCAGGCCCAGCATTTCAAACTGCAAGGAAAATTAATCATTGCCACCCCAAAAGCCACCGTGATGCTGTAGTTGAGAGCATTTGATTAGGATAAGGAAAACCAGAATCACATCGGCCAAAAAGGTCATTTTCCTTTCAACTTCTCAGTTACCTCACGAGGTTATCAAATACTAAAACACACAGATCTGAGAGTCTTCGAGGAAAGGCAGAACAGAATTCTGATAAACAAAAATGGCAGGCTTCCAATGAAAACCAGTCCTCCTCCTGCTGAAAAGACAGTTTAATGTATTCAAAACCAGGGGGGGAAGATGCCATAATGTATAGAGCAGAGGAAGTCATTCCTCTTGCATGTCCCATGGGAAGCCAACACTGGATAATCTGGCTCATTCCAGTCTGTCTTCTCATCTCTGGATACACAAACTGGATGCAGAGCGCACAGAGAGGACCCTACAGGGTTCTCTTTTACTTGTTCATGTTCTATAGCTTTCTATTACAACACAAAGACACATTGAATGGATCTCCTGACAACATACAATTATCCTTTTCTTCATAAGAGGCCCCAAAACTTGCCGACCTCTTTGCTCTTTGCATTGTTGGCCCTAGGCAAAACAGACAAGAAACATCCCATCTAGTAACAAGGGAGCCATTGGAGCTGATTACTAGTTCATGGTAGGAAGTGCCCTCACTGGAGGGAAATTTGGGGGGTCAGGCGGCACAAAGGGATACTGTCCTGGGCAGGCTCACTGGTCAGTTAGGGAGGAGCTGGCTTGGACTGTATCATTTCTCTAAGCCTCCCAAGCAAATCCTCTTTGTTTTTAGAAATGGCAGATATGGACAATTTTGACTCCCTTATCTAAATCCAAGAGTACAAGTAATCCTCGACTTATAACAGTTCATTTAGTGACCATTCAAAGTTACAGTGGCACTGGAAAAGGTGACTAAGGACCATTTTTCACACTTACAGCCTTTGTAGCATCCCCATGATCATGTGAACAAAATTCAAAGGCTTGGCAATGGAACCGTGACTGTTGCTGTGTCCCAAGGTCATGTGATCACTTTTTGCAACTTTTTGACAAGCAAAATTAATGAGGAAGCCGGATTCACCTAACAACCATGTTACTAACTTCCCAACTGTGGTGATTCACTTAACAACTGTGGCAAGAAAGGTCGTAAAATGGGGCAAAATTCACTTAAGAAACGTCTCACTGAACAACAGAAATTTTGGGCTCAACTGTCATCATAAATTGAGGGCTATTTGTATTAGCATCTACCAAAGCTTCTAGATAACCCTACTAGATTCCTGCTTAGAGCTCTAATAAAAGAAGTCACTTCTTCATTGTGGCTACCTAAAAAACTATATCCCATCCCACTGTTCAATCAACTCTTTTTCAGTAGGGTAGGGGTAATGTAGCTTCAGTGTTGTTTTGTAATAAAAGAATATTCTCATTTATTATTTATTTAACTTAGATTTCTAAACATGTATGTATGGTTCAATGGAAATATATATACTTTGTAATCCTTTGACATTTTTTTCTCTTTTTTGTGCATTTAGTTTATTGTTTTCTTAGGTTGTTTTCTTTTTTGTGTATGTGTGTATACTGTATATTGTTTTCTTAGGTTGTTTTCTTTTTTGTGTATGTGAAGGCTTTTTTATGTATGAAAGTTGTTAAAAGATTTTTTTTTTTAAAAAGGATGGAGCTGTACCCATCTCTCTTCCTCCCCCATGAAAAAGGAATGTCAGGTTTATTGCTCTTTAACATTAGCAAAATTTAAGGTGACCAATCTCTTTAATTTTAATCATAAAGGAAAATTACGGGACAAACCAAAACATTATTGTTCAGTAATATAAAACATGGGTAAGGGACAGGATTGCTTCCAAGAACTGGGTCTTACTATAACTTTTTTTTTTTTTTAGGCTGGATGATCTCAGTAGGAGCAGGACTAAAATCCAGGACTCATCCTGCAATGTTGTAAGACTTCCTAGAACACTTTGAATTTTCCCTACCCTTGTACAGAAGGGGGGCAGCCAAGAGCCATTTTTACATGCCCCAATGGATCACCCATAGAGTAGAGATGGCTGAAGCCATTCTCAGTTATCCTGCATCTTCCCACTAGAAAGCACACAGCAGCCAAAACAAGTCCATTTCTGTAAACATTAGAAACAGACCACTTTGGGTTGCCCATTTTTGTCCTCTATGCTATATTTCCATTTTGGAAGCACCAAAGCGCTTCCTTGGTGAAAAGATCAACCGGTGACATCACCTTTATCCGGGGGATACCTAGTTGGGGAACTCCTTTCGTATCCCTATTCTTTTCCCCAATGATGAAAATACAAAATGGGGGAAATTGAACTGTCTCCACAAGTGCTCCACTGGGTTGCTTGCAAAGGCGGTTTGGTGCAGGAAGCAGTTGAAAAAGAGCCAGCTTTGCAGGAACTTGAGATGGAATGCATGCAGCTGCCCTTGTTGTGTATGTGAGCTTGAGTTTTTAAAAGGCCTGTACACCCACGTTTCCTCCATCCATAGGTTCTGACTAGATCAAGCCCTGCCATACTTACCATCTTCCATGCATGCATCAAATCTAAAAACGCTTTCTCTATGCATATACCTACACACACACAAATTCTGAGACAAATTTGGACTGGTTGCTGGACCACTTCTATCCACACAGGTGATATGGATATATTGGAACTCCTTTCAGAAGAATCATCCCTCTTCCATCTATGGGTTTCGCTAGTAACTGAACTGTGTTAGCAATGGTTCCTGGATTTACAATTTGAAAACAAAGAACTCTTACCTAATTTATTTCAAACCCACGTAGAAGCAAATGAAAAAGGGAATGGGAAGAAGGAAAAGGAACTCAAGATGCACAGCACCATCAAACAGGGAGTTCTAAATGAAAAACCATCATGTCACTCAGATTAAATCATTGTACATAAGAGAATCCCTAAATGGTAGAAAATAATTCTTTAAATGCCTATGAGGCGAATGAAGCTTATGTCATGCCACATATGGGAGGAAACTCAGAGCCAAAGTTCGTCATCCTGACCATTTGGGTCCATATGGCCTATTCCATTTGCTCCTTTACGTTGCTAGTAACAAGAATAGGTTTTCCTCTTTCCTAGGTGCCATATGGCCACTTGGCCTCTCACACTTGCTGGGAAACCTTTACACCTCCTGTTCATCTCTTCCTCTTCTCTTTTCTCTGCCTCTATATTTCTACAGCCAAGGGACTAACCACAGACAGTGGGAACAGTGGAAATCAAACAGGCCCCATCCATAATGCCAAAAGATCACTCTTCAAAGCCAAGGCTGCAAGGAGAAAGGAGTGGGTGGACCATGTGAAGATAGGAAAGGAGAATATTGAGGTTCCAAGCTAATCATTGTTCCCCAAACTCTTTATTCCCACGCCATAGCATTGTTCTTTCTGATTTTCTCTACTCGAAGTCTGCCTTGCACAGTTCTCTGAAATGTTGTTTCCTAGCCCATCCCCATCCCAAAATCTGCTCTAGCATGAGAAACAAATTTCCAATGAATGTATGGTGGGGGGGGGGAATCCTTTGGCGCCAGGATAAGAGCTGCCTTCCCCCAATCACCAGCCCTTGCTAACTAATGACTCCCATATGTGGCTTAATCAACTCCACAAGTTCTTGGATTCAGTACAGCTCTCCATTCCTTTTGCAAATCTATCCCCCCTTCCCATCTCCTGATGCTGTTCCTCCTTTTCCTCTCTGAGCCCTCCTCTCCGCTCTTTCCTCCCTTTCCTCTCCAATTTCACATAGGCAACTTCAGGAATGAAGTCAGGATTTAATTCCAGGAGTTTATTCATCCCTGAAAAAGAAGCAAGATGGATGTTCCTAAATAGCCCTCAGTTATAATAAATACAGACTTGCCATCCTGTCTTCTCTGTTGCTGTTCTCTGATACGTTGGCAGTGCTGAGAAAAGTGGTGGCAAGATTTCAGATCTCTAGGACCTACTTTGTTAGCAGAGTTTTGAAATCCATCAACAGCCCGTCAAGTGGATGACTTGAGTGGGAGTGATGGTAGTGAAAAGAGTTAATGAGACCTCTAATCACAGACTCAACCTAATTACTTCAGAGGGTAAACAGTTCAGTCAGAAACCTTTGTGGCTTTACTGCAAATCATCTCATGGGAGTAGCATAGGTCAGTAAACCTTTCTACCGCAGTGTCTTCCAGACATCTTTGACTATAACGTCCATGATTCCCTGCCAGATCTCACACTGATGAGAATCCCAGTTGAACATATCTGGACAGTGTTTGGAGACAGTGCCTCAAAAGGGAACCGTTTGCTTTCTGTGATTCAGTATCCCTCTGCACTAGATTTGCAGAGAAAGATTCCACTCTCAAACCCAGGGGAAGAGCAGCCCATCCTTCCCAGCACAGAGAGCATGATGGACTAATGGTCTCACTCAGTATAAGGTGGCTTCCTACATTCCAAAGATCCAGAGATGCAACTACGGAGAAAACTCCCAGTTCTGGCAATCACAGATGTGGCCTCTCTATTCCATCCTTTTTCCGATCAAGTCTGTTTTTGAGAAAGTAAAGAGGTGCGAAGGCAAACTTCACTGAATCCTATGTAAAACTATGCAAAGGGGGCTTCAAAATTGCACAGTTAAAAACATCGCCTTCACATCTGCCTTCTGAGCACCACGGCCTCTAAGCTGCTACACTTGGTAGAGGCACAATCCCTCCACAGCTGGATGAACTATGGCTGCAGAGAAGATTTTTCAAATTCAAAATGTCACAAACTTTCATTACCAAGGCCACCCCCACCCCTTTTCACCACAGAAGTATTGAATCTCTGGTCATTGCAGGGGCCATTTGCAGAGCTGTGCTGTTTAGAAATCTGAGATACCCTTTAAAAATATACAACATTTGGCAATGCTAGATGGCGGGGGTGTAACCAAGCCCTGGGGCCATGCAGCATGATCTGAACCAGGAGGGAAGGAACAGAGGCCTGACAGCCCAAGCCCTGCAGAACTGACCCCCCCCCCCTTTCCTGCTGGCCCTCCCTTCTCCTACCAATCTGGTTCCAATCTGTGTTTCCTGTGTAGCAGGAAGCCCCAGCCTCTCACTCCATAAACTCAAGACAAAAAGGCCTCTATTCAAACAGACGCTCTTAATTTAGCTTCTTGCTCTTTCCACTCGCCCCCACCCTATTCTGGCTCTGGTTTCTTTCTCCAGAAAAGGGAGCTATTGCAAAGAAGCCAAGAATAGTCGCAGCCCCAGCCATAGAGGGCCAAGGCAATTTCCTGGGGGGTGACAACAGTAGAAGCAACCCCAAAGTCCCAGCATGTGTATTCTGGGTGAGCATAAATATACCTCCTCTGCATTCATGCTGGAAAAAAGAGAACAAGAATGGCAAAGTACTTTAAAAAGAGTTGCCAGGAAGAAACCATGCCATAGCATATATTGATAGCTCAACAGGAAGGAAGGAAGGAAGGAAGGAAGGAAGGAAGGAAGGAAGGAAGGAAGGAAGGAAAAAAGGAAGGAAGGAAGGAAGGAAGGAAGGAAGGAAGGAAGGAAGGAAGGAAGGAAGGAAGGAAGGAAGGAAGGAAGGAAGGGGATTGAGTGAAGAAAAGAAGGAAGGAAGGGGTTTGAATGTGCAAAACTCCATCTTTAAGCTAGTCAGTATTTAGAAAAATCATCTAGAAATTCCAATAAATGCAGCTTAATAAGAAAATCAGAAACACATAATAAAAGAACCTCATATACAAATTATCTGTCTGGTGGTGGATCCTGTCCTAGAAAGATCCATCATTGACACTGGTAGGATAGTGGCATAACTTCAATACATTACAGATAGTATTGATTTAATGTAAAAAGTTTCCCTACAATAGCTTATACCTTTGCCCACTACTTTTTCACTGCAAGAAGGTATTTTTATAGCAATGTCATTTATTCTACTATTATTATCCACAAGAAACACTTTGATGGCAAGAGAGGATACATCTGCATTCTAATGTTGCTCTGAAGATATCTGTGAGACTTCTGTGACTTATCTCTGAGAACAAAGATTGGACAATGGTATAAACATGGGATATCTAGGATGGTATAAGGACTTCTGCCTTGGCCAGGGTGTTGGACTAGCAGGCCTCCACACTAGAAACTGTATGATTTTATGGTTCTGTTAACATGTACTCCCTTTCAGCCACAGCACCATTTCAGCTCGGATTTACCTTGACTTTGTTGAATCTTGCAGTGAAAGCCCTTCATCATATCTGGGGAGCAAATGAATGTGTGTGGAGAGATTCAGGGCTGGCATTAGTGGTTTCTTCCAAAAGAAAACACTGTGGCTGGTGCTCCAGATTGGTGTGCAGCTTAGCACCAGCTGTGAATGTCAGCTGCAGGTTAAAGACCACTTCCTGTGTCTGACAGCTCTCAGGCACCTATCCATCCCTCTCCTTCTGCACTGCTGCTGGCTTGATACACACTCCAGGCATCAGCTTCTGAAACTAGATCTCCTTCACCGTCTGTCTGCCAGAAGGGGCTCAGGAAAGGCAGGGTCAGCAGCAGCTGAGCTGAGCAGAGCTGGAGCAGCTTCCCCTGCCCCCTCATGTCAAGGCTGGGCAAGCAACTCACTTCCGGTGCCCAGACAAGATGGCACTGCATGGAATGGGTTGGCAGCATCTGCAGCCTGGACGTCATTCTCGCCCACATGCTAAAGAGTCACCTTCGGTGGCTATATACAGTAAATTTCAATAATAAATAAATAGTAAAATAAAAAAAATAAAAGATACAAGGCAGCCATTCTACCTTGAATCTTTGCTGCCAGAAACACCCAGAGCAATGCACTATCTCTAATTAATGCCGTAAACCCTATTTCCAGGAGGGGACTGTGGCTGGAAGCTGTAGCCAAGAACAGGAACGCATGCCAGAAGATCAAGTGCTTCATACTTCCAGTTTTCATTCTTCTGTTGGAATGTCTGGAGACAGGCTTGTGCCAGAAAAATCAGCAACTCTGTCATGACAGCCTTTAGTGTCTTCAAATATTCCAGCAAAAGTGCACAAACAGAGGGTGTGTCACCCATACATCCAAATGATCACAGATGCTTAGTGCCAAAGCCACCCTTGGGATTATTTTTGAGCATGAAATAAGAGGGAACCATTGCTCTCCCTTCCCTCCTTCAATGTAGAAAGATTACTATAAACTAAGATGGCCACCAGCATCCATGCTGCTACAGAAATTACATGTTTACTTGTACAAAGCAATTTGATTTCTGTTCCAGAATGATTTGGCTCCTAGCAGTACAGCAACCCCTTGCTCCAGCCTTTTAGACATCCAGGTATTCCAGAACGCCTCTGGAGTTCTCCCTTGCTTGTTCTCATCTTTGACTTGCACACAAAAAGAGACCCAACCAATCTCCTCCCGTTTTCAAACTATGATGAATTCAGAGCCCCAAACAGGATCACCACAGGCCTCACCTTGTACACTTGTGGACATGGCACAGGCTGGGAGCGACTGAGGAAAGGCTGAGAGAGCTGGAGGAAGTCATGGCGATAGGAACTGAGATCCTTGTGCTGCCACACTAGTTTGTAAAGCTCCAGGCAGGTCAGGCCAGCTACAGCAGCTGTTGTTGTGGCAATAGCAGGTACAATCCGGCCCACAATCCTCTTGGCCTATTGAAATTAAGTTGGACAGAGACCATGAAAATGATGGGAGAGAAAGCTGCTTCTGACAGGAAGGAGTTCTGCAGGTGGCAAGCACTGGGGAAGGATTTTCTCCACCACCTCTGTTCCCTTGATAGCCCCCTTCTCCCCAAGCTTCCAACTTTTTCCCCTCCCACTCTTGAGCAGCCTTGTGAAGAAATAACCTATGGACTTCTTCTAAAACAGCTAGAACACATTCCAATATCCCCATTCTCAACTCTCTATTTTCTGTCTTTCACTTATTGGCAAAATTGGGGGTGGGGGGTGGGGAGAGAAACAAAGCCTTCCCACTGGCCTCACCTGGAACTTATCCACTGGAGAGATGCCATAGTTCTCAGCTCGCAGATTGGCTGCATGCGTGATGAAACTCAAATGGGAGTCATTATCCTGAGGGACCAACAATGGGAAAATCAGTCTTAACCAGGAAGTGGTGGAAGTAACAGAAAGGATCTCAATAGGAAGGAGACAAAAGTGATTGTAAGCCTTACAAAAATCAGGAAAAACAAAGAACAGTCGGGATTGGATAGTCTGTAAAGAAAAGGCATAAAATGTGGTGACGGGGGTAGATATGATGTTTGGAGGGTTTATTTTTAGTAAAGCAAAACAACTCCAATGACTGCAAAAACAGTGTGCGTGCAACGCTTTGTGCAATCTTGGAAAACACTGTGCAGCTGAATAAGTTTCCATAGTCCAGAGCAGACGTAACACAAGGTTGCCCTTGACTCAGTTAAGGAATTGTGCCCTCGAGTCTTTTTCCCTTCCTCCTTATCCTCTTTCTTCCCATGCGACAAACCCATTTCATAATTTTTTTTTTAAAATGGTTGCTCCTTTTGTCTATCCAACCCATATCAAGGTAACATTACAACAGGCACTCCCAACTGGATGTTTCTGGAATACTTTTGAATTGGGAGGAGGAATTCGGGTGGGAGATGGGAGAAGGTGAACAAATGAAAAAAGGAACTGTAGATCATGAAACAAATTGTATAAAAAATACAACACAACAGTAGTTTAAGTACTGCAAAGATAGATTGGTGGCCTGGTTCATTAACAATTAATTGAGAAGAGATAGAAGACCACCCATTTTTATGAAACACAACTCTAGACGGCTTACAGTAATATTAAAAACCAAAGGAACGGTAAAGTCAAAAGCCCCTAGTGCCTTAACCAACAATATCCGATCTAACAGACAATGTGATCACCGGACCTATTCCAATTCCTGGGGGAAAAGCCACTCTCTGCAGCTTTCCGAAAGGCTAAAAGGGTGGGACCCTGTTGGATCCCAGGAGGGGCAACCCACTGAGCAGAGACTGCTATGGAAAAGGCCCTATTAGCTGGCAGCATGTAGGGGAAGGGAACATGCCCTCCCAATCTGACCTGGTGGAGAAGGCAGATACCCTCAGGGAGAGGCAATTCTACAAGTAACCTGGTTTTGTGCACGCAGAGTTTAAAAGAGATAACCAACAGCTTGAATTGCACTCCCCCCCCAAAAAAAGAGAGAGAGAACCAATGAGCAAATCAAAGTACACCACTGCATTCTGGACAAGTTGTAACTTCTATGTGGTCTTCAGGGGTAGCTCCATGGAGACACATCGCAGTGGTCCAATCAGGAAGTCCTAGTGTGCAGTGTTGCTCTGTCAACAGGTAACTACGTCTGAACTAACTAGGAAGGTTGCAAATGATCATGTTATGCAGCAACAGAAGAAGAGTATCAGAAAGACAATGAGAAACAGGACCATCAACAGCTCATTCCAAAGCACCCCACCCACCCTCTGGCAAGAAATACATGGCTGTGAACCAGATTACGGGTAGTCCTCAACAGAAAGCAAAATTTCTGTTGCTAAAGACAGCTGAAGTTGCTAAGTGCAAGTTGCAGTTGTTCAGTGAGTCATGTGGTTGTTAAGTGAACCTGGCTTCCCCATTGATTTTGTTTGCCAGAAGCTCCCTAGGAAGGTTCTTCTTCTTCTTCTTCTTGTGCCATATCCGTTATTGGACGTTGGCGATCATGTTGGCAATCCTGTTTTTATCAGCAACCGCACGAAAAAGTGCTGCTGAGTTTTGTCCAAACCAGTCCCTTAGATTTTGAAGCCACAATATTCTTCTTCTGCCTGGACCTCGTTTGCCTTCAATCTTTCCCTGGAGGATTAAATGGAGTATGCCGTATTTTTCTGGGTGTCGCATCACATGTCCGAAATATTCTAATTTTTGTTTTTTAATTGTTTTGATGATTTCCCTTGGCTTTTCCCGGCAGCTTATCACCTCCTCATTTCTGATCTTGTCAACCCAGCTTATACATAACAGCCGCCTGTAGATCCACATTTCAAATGCTTCTAGTCTCTTCAGGTGGCCTTCTGTCAGAGACCAACTCTCTACTCCATAAAGCAGGATAGAAAAAACATAGCATCTTGACAAGCCTGATTTTCAGTCTTAGGCTTATGTCGTGACTGCAGAAGACCTTTTTCATTTTGAAGAATGCTGTTTGGGCTTTTTCTATCCTTGTCTTTACTTCAACGGCTGCAACCATCGTAAATGTATGCCAGCTACCAAACACCCAAATTTTGATCATGGGACTGTGCGGCTGCTGCAATGGTTATAAGAACTGGTCACAAGATACTTTTTTCAATGCTCTTGTAACTTGGAATAGTCACTAAATGAATGGTTGTTAAGTCAAGGACTACCTGTACACGCTTTCTTCATGGTACCCCTCATTCTTTGGAACACCGTCTCTCAGTTCCGACAGACCCTCTCCTGTTAACACTGTAAACAATTTAAATCTGTGCTATTTCAGTGCGTCTTTGGCCTCAGTTGGTCTGAATGAGGGCATCCAAACTCTGGCTACAAGATCTGTACTGTTACATTTTATATTTTCTTTTATGTCCTAATGCATTCAGAGCCCTTCAGCACTGAGGTGGTTTATAAATAATGTGAAATATATACCTACAATTTTAAACTGTTTGCGTAATATTGTAGAATGGATGACAAAATGTACCTGAGTCCTCCTTAGGTACTTAATCTGAATTGCATGATGTTTTGTGCTTTTAAATAATAATATTGCTCTCTTCTAGAAACGTAAGAAACTTAAATCCTAAATGTCAACTCAGTGATAATATAACTCAGGACTCCAGAAACAGTAGCCTCCAAAACATGGAAAGGTCAAAGCAACTAAACCTGACTGGTAAATGAGATTTCTATTAGGAGCATTTGACAGCAACTTTCAACTGAAATGGCAATATATGGAAAATATTCCACCTTAAGTAAAATCTGGACCCCAATCCTGGCAGCTGATGACATATTTGGATATAATCCCCACAAGATTCCTACATTGCAACTGCATTTCTGCAGACAAATGCCCACTGTATGCAAAAAGTTTGGCTCACAGCAGCTGTGAGCCTGTTCCAATCTTCCTCTGCACACAAGGAATATCATTCAATCACAATGTTCTCCCTTACTAAATAAAACAGACTTCCTACTGCAAGATGTGAGCAAACTGAGGAAGGCCGTAACTCAGTGCTTGAAGGGTATTCTTTGTACACAGAAAGTCAGCTCTGCTTTCATTATCCAGCTTAACTTTCCTTTAAAGAGTCTCAGATAGCAAGGGTGAGCAAAACCCTTGGCACGAACCCACCATTTTCCCAAAATGTTCCACATCCTTATCATTTCACGTTCAAGCACCTTCCCGTTCTCCCCTCCCCGCCATTCTCATCTGCTAACCCCAGATTAGAATGAATTTAGACCAACGAGCCTTCTGACTTTATTTTGACTTAATTTTATGCATGGCTCAGAATTAAGTCCGTGATCAAGAAAACTTAGGTATGCCCAGGAATGTAGCCTTACCAACTCAAAAGAGCAGATTATCCAGATATGGTTTGGTTCTGATATAAAGACAAATAATTGTTCTAAGTAGCATGCCTGAGTCTTGAAGTCACAAGCTCCCACCTCCTTTTTTGTGGGATTCCATTGCAAATTCAAATCAAGTCAATGTTTATTGTAGTCAAAGACCACAGCAAGTTTAAAACACTCAACGGATATCCAGTTAAAGATTCTAGAAACTACCACACATTTAATATGTAACTTAGCAGCCAAAAGCATGATTATTTCCTTTTTTTTTTCTCTTGAGAATTTTCTTCCGGAAGGAAGGCCTTAATGTTTCCTCTGAGTCCATCTAAATCTTACCTACACATTTAATTTACAAATAAATTAAGGAAATCATTAGGTAGTTATGGGAAGTTATGCTGTCAAATTGACCTAAATTCAGGCTTATCTAGCTTTCGTTTGGTTTCTGCCCATTTATCATGCCCTGGCCTCACCCACTTTTGGGAACAAGGATTCCAGCACATCAGTAAAGTCCAAATGCTTCCTTCAGCCTAAAAGAAGTTGCTCAGCCCACTTCAGGGTATCCAATGAGTTCTCAGTGAAGGTGAGATTCAAAACCAGGAGCCATCTGATTTGTAGTTCTGTCTTTGAGTCACAATCCTAAATCTTGTGTACGTGATGCAAAGGAAGTGTTTTTTGTAACTCAACATTTGAACTCTGAATATTAAAAAAAATCATGTGGCTCTTGTTCATACTTGCCCTGGGACAATGGGAAAATCAGTTCATGAATCATCTCATAAAAGTGCTTTAGCTCTAAACTGAAATTGCCTGGTCCAAGATGAAGAAGCATTGCCAGAACAGTCACCATTGGCATAATGGAGTCATACGTTTACTCACTGGCCTTCAAGGTCTACCAAGAAAGAAACACATAGCAAGATGCAATAAACAAGCATATCCATACCTTGCCAAACTGAAGTGGCTCCATATGACCAGGTAAGAGGGCATTGTCTTTTTCAAGCTCCTCTCTTAACTTTCCCAATTCTTGCTTCAGTTGTACCAGCGCTGACTGATCTAAAAGGCATATTTGGAGCAGCCCAAGTAAGATGATTGATACGGGATGAACAAAACATTATCTGCTTGTTTAAAGCCTCTTATATAACCCTTACAGTTCAATGATAACCTCCACCCACATCTTTGATGAGATCAGCAGAAGGATCTTTGGGAGCTAACCGAAGCAGTTTAGTTTTCTAACTATCATTGATCTTATCGATTTCTTACCAGTAGCACTTGGTAGTGTTGAAATATCTTCATCAGTAACAGGGATTTTCATCCCTTGACATGGTTGGAAGGATGGGAGATGCATATCACGGAGGACTTGGAAGGTAATAGCTTTATCTTCATGAACAAGCAGCCCGTGTGTCTTGGCAAAGAGGCGACTGGCAATCACAATGAAGGCCTCGTGGGTGGGCTATAACAATCCAAAGATAGCTTTAGCAGAGGCAGTACCAAATATATCCCCTTTTCTCACTGCAGCTCTAAGTTCTTGTTTCTCATATCAGCAACTGGAAGCATTGGGTGCCCCTTCAAAAATACGTTCCTTATCATCCGGCTAAACAAACTCTCTTGTGTTGTGATCAATACATCACATCACCATATGCAGCTTTCTACTATGTCTGCAAGAAACAGTGGATTCAGGGACTGCATTCCAGTGCATCTTGAACCCTCCCTTGAAACATCCAAGGCAAGTTTGAAACGAGCTAGTTTTTCTCTGGCTGATTAGACATTTCTGGATTCATACCCTTTTCTTAGCTATTTATTGTGAGTTGTTTGCCACCTATTTCTAGGAAACAATGAAAACAAACAATCCCCATTCATTGAATGTGTGTGCGTGTGTTCATGGGAGTGAATGTGTACATTTACTTTCATCCTTTTAACCTTAAGATGTAAATGGTCACCCAACAGTGGAAATGGACCTTTCCTTGATGATGCTTACTGAAAAGGCAAAATCTGCTCTCTTCTAGAATCCCCAATTCCCTAGCTGAACAACTCACATTGCTGTAGTCAAACTGGAGTTGGTGGGGGCATGGAAGTCCAGAGCTTGTCTCCTGGGGACAAAGGTAGATGGGGTCAGTCAGGAAGCCACATGGTGTGCCAGAAAGAAGTTCAAGAAAGGAAACTCTACTGACCAAAGGCTGGAACTGAGCCAGGTAAGTTTTGCAGCCTGAAGGGAAGAGATTTAGCCATGGAAGAGAGAATAAGTGAAGGGCTAAGAAACAGTAGATGTGTGGCTGGAACAGTAGATGTGTATCTGTACCTTCTATATGTCTTACTTGTATATATTTTAATTACTCCAAAACATCCAGGGCTTACTTCTGACAATAGTGTTACATTCCATTCAGAGCAAAAATCATTTTCAAACGTTATTGCATGCTGATTTACAAAATGTGCTATTTGAAAGGGCCAAAAAAGGTTATACAAAAGGACAATGCTTTATCATCCAAAAGATGGACACATATAACCATGGCAGTATCACTTTCAGTAACACAAAGTACACAGTGAGGAAAAATGGGG